>NC_091329.1:29112884-29188079 GCF_038502225.1 Cherax quadricarinatus | reverse complement strand
TGCTTGTTCTTCTGCTTGCCTGCTTTCTTGTTCTTCTGCTTGCCTGCTTTCTTGTTCTTCTGCTTGCCTGCTTGTTCTTCTGCTTGCCTGCTTTCTTCTTCTTCTGCTTGCCTGCTTTCTTGTTCTTCTGCTTACCTGCTTTCTTGTTCTTCTGCTTGCCTGTTTTCTTGTTCTTCTGCTTGCCTACTTTCTTGTTCTTCTGCTTGCCTGCTTGTTCTTCTGCTTGCCTGCTTGTTCTTCTGCTTGCCTGTTTTCTTGTTCTTCTGCTTGCCTACTTTCTTGTTCTTCTGCTTGCCTGCTTGTTCTTCTGCTTGCCTGCTTTCTTGTTCTTCTGCTTGCCTGCTTTCTTGTTCTTCTGCTTTCCTGCTTTCTTGTTCTTCTGCTTGCCTGCTTGTTCTTCTGCTTGCCTGCTTTCTTGTTCTTCTGCTTGCCTGTTTTCTTGTTCATCTGCTTGCCTGCTTGTTCTTCTGCTTGCCTGCTTTCTTGTTCTTCTGCTTGCCTGTTTTCTTGTTCTTCTGCTTGCCTACTTTCTTGTTCTTCTGCTTGCCTGCTTGTTCTTCTGCTTGCCTGCTTTCTTGTTCTTCTGCTTGCCTGCTTTCTTGTTCTTCTGCTTTCCTACTTTCTTGTTCTTCTGCTTGCCTGCTTGTTCTTCTGCTTGCCTGCTTTCTTGTTCTTCTGCTTGCCTGCTTTCTTGTTCTTCTGCTTTCCTGCTTTCTTGTTCTTCTGCTTGCCTGCTTGTTCTTCTGCTTGCCTGCTTTCTTGTTCTTCTGCTTGCCTGTTTTCTTGTTCATCTGCTTGCCTGCTTGTTCTTCTGCTTGCCTGCTTTCTTGTTCTTCTGCTTGCCTGTTTTCTTGTTCTTCTGCTTGCCTACTTTCTTGTTCTTCTGCTTGCCTGCTTGTTCTTCTGCTTGCCTGCTTTCTTGTTCTTCTGCTTGCCTGCTTTCTTGTTCTTCTGCTTTCCTGCTTTCTTGTTCTTCTGCTTGCCTGCTTGTTCTTCTGCTTGCCTGCTTTCTTGTTCTTCTGCTTGCCTGTTTTCTTGTTCTTCTGCTTGGCTGCTTGTTCTTCTGCTTGCCTGTTTTCATGTTCTTCTGCTTGCCTGCTTTCTTGTTCTTCTGCTTGCCTGTTTTCTTGTTCTTCTGCTTGCCTGCTTGTTCTTCTGCTTGCCTACTTTCTTGTTCTTCTGCTTGCCTGTTTTCTTGTTCTTCTGCTTGCCTGCTTTCTTATGCTTCTGCTTACCTGCTTGTTGTTCTGCTTGCCTGCTTTCTTGTTCTTCTGCTTACCTGCTTGTTCTTCTGCTTGCCTGCTTTCTTGTTCTTCTGCTTGCCTGCTTTCTTGTTCCTCTGCTTGCCTACTTTCTTGTTCTTCTCCTTGCCTGCTTGTTCTTCTGCTTGCCTGTTTTCTTGTTCTTCTGCTTGCCTACTTTCTTGTTCTTCTGCTTGCCTGCTTTCTTATGCTTCTGCTTGCCTACTTTCTTGTTCTTCTGCTTGCCTGCTTGTTCTTCTGCTTGTCTGCTTTCTTGTTCTTCTGCTTGCCTACTTTCTTGTTCTTCTGCTTGCCTGCTTGTTCTTCTGCTTGCCTGCTTTCTTGTTCTTCTGCTTGCCTGCTTTCTTGCTCTTCTGCTTGTTTGCTTTCTTGTTCTTCTTCTTCCTTGTTTTCTTGTTCTTCTTAAGAACATAAGAACATAAGAAAGAAGGAACACTGCAACAGGCCTACTGACCCATGCGGAGCAGGTCCACGCCCCCCCCCCCATATTAGACCAATAACCCCCCCCCCCGCGGATTAGCCCAATGACCCTCCCAGTCTGGTCACCTCCACTCAAGGATGCAGCACGGCACCAGACCCAGCAGCACAAGCTAGTCAGGTCCAACTCACACCCACCCACACCCACTCATAAGAACATGTTCTTATGTTCTTATGTCCTTTCTAAATCTAAATTTATCCAACTTAAATCCATTATTCCTGGTTCTTACCTGGTTCGACACCCTCAGTACTTTATTAATGTCTCCCTTGTTTATGCCCGTCATCCACTTATACACTTCAATGATATCTCCCCTCATTCTACGCCTCTCCAGAGAGTGGAGATTTAAGGCTTTAAGTCTATCTTCATACGGGAGGTTCCTTACACAGTAAATCATTTTAGTCATTCTTCTCTGTATGTTCTCTAATGAGTCTATGTCCATCCTGTAGTAAGGGGACCAAAACTGAGCAGCATAATGTAAATGAGGCGTCACTAGTGATGTATAGAGCTGTTACTCACTAGTGATGTATAGAGCTGTGAGTGATGTATAGAGCTGTATTTATCTAACCTATTTTTAAAACTACACAACGTTTTAGCCTGAATAACTGTACTCGGGAGTTTGTTCCACTCATCCACAACTCTATTACCAAACCAGTGCTTTCCTATATCCTTCCTGAATCTTAATTTTTCCGACTTGAAAAAATTGCTGCGAGTCCTGTCTTGGCTGGATATTTTCAGCACGCTATTTACATCCCCTTTATTTACTCCCGTTTTCTAAATAACAAAAAAAGGCACAATACCGGAATGACTGGAACAATACATAAATAACCCGCACATAAAGAGAAAAGCTTACGACGACGTTTCGGTCCGACTTGGACCATTTACAAAGTCACACTGTGACTTTGTAAATGGTCCAAGTCGGACCGAAACGTCGTCGTAAGCTTTTCTCTTTTATGTGCGGGTTATTTGTGTATGTTTCCTGTTTTCTATTTATACACCTCGATCATATCCCCCTTAATCTTACGCCTTTCGAGAGAGTGCCTTGTTTCTTGTTCTTCTGCTTACCTGGTTTATTGTTCTTTTTCTTGGCTGGTTTATTGTTCTTCTTCTTGGCTGGTTTCTTGTTCTTCTGCTTTCCTGGTTTATTTTTCTTCTTCTTGGCTGGTTTCTTGTTCTTCTGCTTGCCTGGTTTATTGTTCTTCTTCTTGGCTGGTTTCTTGTTCTTCTGCTTGCCTGATTTATTGTTCTTCTGTTTGCCTGGTTTCTTGTTCTTCTGCTTGCCTGGTTTCTTGTTCTTTTTCTTGGCTGGTTTCTTTTTCTTCTGCTTGCCTGGTTTATTGTTCTTTTTCTTGGCTGGTTTCTTGTTCTTCTGCTTGCCTGGTTTATTGTTCTTCTTCTTGCCTGGTTTCTTGTTCTTCTGCTTGCCTGGTTTATTGTTCTTCTTCTTGGCTGGTTTCTTGTTCTTCTGCTTGCCTGGTTTATTGTTCTTCTTCTTGCCTGGTTTCTTGTTCTTCTGCTTGCCTGGTTTATTGTTCTTCTGCTTGCCTGCTTTCTTGTTCTTCTGCTTGCCTGGTTTCTTGTTCTTCTGCTTGCCTGGTTTCTTGCCCTTCTGCTTGCCTGGTTTCTTGTTCTTCTTCTTGGCTGGTTTCTTGTTCTTCTGCTTGCCTGGTTTATTGTTCTTCTTGCCTGGTTTCTTGTTCCTCTTCTTGCCTGGTTTCTTGTTCTTCTGCTTGCCTGGTTTATTGTTCTTCTGCTTGCCTGGTTTATTGTTCTTCTGCTTGCCTGGTTATTGTTCTTCTTGCCTGGTTTCTTGTTCTTCTTCTTGCCTGGTTTCTTGTTCTTCTTTTTGCCTGGTTTCTTGTTCTTCTTCTTGCCTGGTTTCTTGCTCTTCTGCTTGCCTGATTTCTTGTTCTTCTTGCCTGGTTTCTTGTTCTGCTTCTTGCCTGCTTTCTTGTTCTTCTTCTTGCCTGGTTTCTTGCTCTTCTGCTTGCCTAGTTTCTTGTTCTTCTTCTTGCCTGGTTTCTTGCTCTTCTGCTTGCCTAGTTTCTTGTTCTTCTTCTTGCATACGTTATTGTCTCATCGTCTCGTTCCTTGTTGTCTCTACTTTTTTTTATATCTGCTTATTTTCATGTCAGCTTTTTTGCTTTATTGCCTATTCATTTGTTTTCTTTCCTGCCTACTCGTTTTTTTTGTTTTGTTTTCTGAATGCTTGCTCTGTTGCCTACATCTTTTTTTTTGTTTTTCCGGTTACCATAATTTTCATGTTTTATATCTTGCTTTTTTCTGTGTGTGACTGTTTATTTTTCAATTTTGCTACTTTCTTGTCTGCTTGTCTCCTCTCTTTCATGCTTGTTTTATTTTTTCCAGATCGAGTCATGGCAGACTACTGGGCAGCAAAGTCTTCATAAAACGGGCGAAATCAGAACGGAGACCAGTTGCAAAATATATTTTTTGTTATCTTTGTCGATAAGTGAGACACATATGCTACATAGTCTGGAACAGTGTTCCAGACTATGTAGCCAAATTCTTCTCCAGGCTGAGGGACTGACCACCTCAAAACTACGTCGTCAATGGTGATGGACTGATTACTTCGCCTTCACATCTCTACTGCTTCTGCTAAAACTCTTCTGTATTCGATTTAAGAAGCCTACTGTGTAGGCGAAACGTTTCTGAATAAAGATGCCTAACTGTTTCATGTGTCTTACTTATCAACTTGTCGGTATTATATACCATTTATATATTCATCATCTTCGTCGTAACGAACATTACTTACCTGGACGAGGATATATAAAAACACACAACTAAATTCACTAATGACACAAAAACAGGGAGAGTAATCAGTTTGAAGAGGATGCTATGGAATTTGAGATTTATTTCTATAAATTAATGTTTTGCTTGGAAAAGTGGTGGATGAAGTTGGGTCAAGCAAAGCGCTGAGTGTCACTCCTTGAAAAATGAGAATAATTTGGTCGTTTAGAGTATAAACGTAAAGATGTGAAATTCGTATTCAACAGATATCAAAAGAACTTTGTTGCCTGAGTTAAAAGTTAGCTTAAGCTAAGATTTCAGTGTTTAAATATCTGTCTAGCTCTGTATGTCTATCTGCCTCTCTGTCTAAATGCTTACTGTCTAGCAGTCTACCTGCCTGTTTGTTCCTTTCTCAAGTGGTATTTCTTACCTGCCTACTTGTAGGCCAATCTGTCTGTCTGTTTACCTGCTTATAGGCCTGTCTGTCTACCTGCCTGCCTGCTTGTAGGTTTCCGTCTCTGTCTAACTGCCTGTATGTCTGTCTTTTTGTCTGCCACTTAATATGTCTGCCTGCCTCTGTCTGCCTACGTCTCTGCTTGTTCGCTTCCTCGCCTTTCTTTCTCTGCTTGAATGTCTGTTTACCGAGCTGTAATTACCTGTTTGTATTACCTTTTTTGTCGTTACAGTAGTTGAAAAATGCTAGTAGCCGGAGTAAAAGGCAGCCGACAATTTATTGATAAGACACGTGTAGCAGGTTTCACCTACATGACTTAATAAAGCCTCGTGTGGGTGAAACACAGTAATTTAAAAGGTATACTTTGATATATGTGTAATTTTAACAATGGGGTATTCTCGTGATGTCCTGTTATATAAGACTTTATCATCTTTATTTTGAAGCTTCTCAATAGTTGCTACGTAAACATTTATCCAACTGTCTACTACATCACTGCCGTCACTTAGACACGCGTATTTATGAACACATATATGCTTACAAGATGGAAAATTTGACTAATGCTAGCATTATTCACAGAATTATTCAAGACTGTCATTTGATATAGGGCCATGTCAATACAATCATCCAGCAAGACGATACACAGAAATAATAATACTTGGAACTCAAGTAATTATTACTACAAATTATAAATATAAAATATAAATATAAAACAGCTTCAGGATTTTGCCACCAGGTGACATCAACATATGATGGATTACCCTCCCCACCCCAGATACACCTGAGTCTGCTATAACATGATCTCTCTGTTGAAATGAAGCTGAACATGTCTTTTTTATTAACTTTCGGCATAATATTTCTTTGCTAATACCTGCCTGTTTCTGCCTGTGAACCTGCCTATATTTCGGCCTTCATGCCTGTCTGTATGTGTTACTGCTTATGTATCTGCCTGTGTACTGACATGTGTACTTCTGTGGCTGCTTGTATGTTTGCCTGCGTGTTCGTGTGCATATCTGCCGCTTCTTTCTCTTCCTGCCTGCCTTCCTGCTCGACTTCCTTCATGCCTGTCTGCCTGATTGCCTGCGTGCTTACCTGCCTTTGTGTGTCTGCTTATCTGTCTGCCCTCCTGCCTGTCTAACTCCATGCTTGCCTCTGTGTTTGTCTGTGCTCTTTCCTGTCTGCTTTTCTGTTTGCTTTTCTACCTGTTTTTCTGTATGCCTGCCTGCTTTCCGGCTGTCTAACTACCTGCCTCTGTGCCTGTTTGGTCATTTGCCTATCTGCCTTCCTCTTGTTTTCTTGCTTGCTTGCCTGTCTATCTGCCTGCCTACCTTTCAGTCTCTCTGCTTACCTGCCTAACTACCTATCTGCCTCCCTGCGTGCCTGCCTACATGTCTGCCTGTGTAAACATGGTCCCACTAGAACCTCCAGGACACACAAAATAGTTATATGCTTAGGAAAACATTGAAACATCGATTAGGTAAACATCCATTCGAAATCAGCTTAATGCAAGATCAACGACTGAACGACAGTTGCTGCAACAGAGAAATATTAATGATTGCCCAGACAACTGCACTGGATAACATCCCTTAACTACTGATAGTCCGAAATTTATTTTGTCAATAAATAAATAATCATGACCTCATATTTCTTATAAGAATAAATTCTTTGGTAGTGACAAACTTGTATTCTCACCCTTTCACCTCCTTTTTTCAATCTTCATTGATGTCCAGATTTTTTATTTCGAGTTTGTATGCTTTTTTTTTTTCATATGAACTGAAAGCTGCTACAAATAAATTCATCCACTATGTCATTCAATGTCCTGACTACCATGAGACTAAATAAATATTTTCTCACTTCTTTTTGTATTTTCTGACATCCCTTTGTCTCATGAGCGTTCACTTCGAACCTTCCAAACAATATTCTCCATTTTTCTCTTTCAACTTCTCTAAATATTTTGTAAGTTATTATAATGGGATACTCTTCTATCACCTAATGTCATCCGATTCAGCTCTTTAGGATTCTTCTCACAAACTAATCTTCTTAATTCCGTGGCTTGATTCGTTGCGAACTTCTACATTTTATCTGATTCCCTTTGCTGCAACAAAGTGTCTCTACACAGAGTCCATGAGCTATGTCTTTAACTTTCTGTTCTCCTACACTGTGTCGCTGACCCTCCATGTCACTACACTGTTCTAGTACTGTGCCTAAATTGTCCCTGATTATCTGTGAGTGTGTGACATAAGCCGAATAAAATGTAGCACTCTTAGTATGCCACACCCCCACCTCAAACAGGTTCCAATAGCCAGGACTAGGCATTCTCCATGCGTAGTGTGCTACCATGGCACAAAATACTAATGGAACCGTCTTTCCTCTCAACCATCCAGCTCATTAGTGATCAACTCAAACGACTTCCAGATCAGATACCCATGGAGCGAGAAAGCAGACAGTAAGGCTAGTGCAGGCTGGAGAGAGACACTTGCACACAGGAGCAAGTATCCCATCAATAAAAAAAAAATCATGCCAGATTAACTCAAATTTTACTTTATGACCACATGGAGAAAAAAAATGCTTACCACTCATGTTGTTTCTAACATCCTAACAAATCAAGTTCTGGAAAGGGCGTCCACCAGCATATTATCTTTGTCGTCTGTGTGGCGTATTGAGAGGTTGTAAGGTTGCAACTGTAAGGCCCATCTCATAAGACGTGTGTTCTTGTTCTTCACTGAGCTGAGGTATGTCAGAGGATTGTGGTCACTGAAGACGATGACCACATATGACGTACTGGATAGAAACACGTCAAAATGCTCCAGCGCAAGTATCAGGGCCTCTTAATAATAGTCGAGTAGGCTTGCTGACAGGCCTGTTATTAGGCTAAATAGTACACCACAGGCTGCAGACTACCCTCACCAGAAACTTATAGCAATACTGCCCCAACACCCACTACACAAGCATCAGCCTGTAATTCAATTAGAGACAAAAGAATGGGTGCAGAACACAAGAGACATTTAGCAGGGTTCAACACTTCTTGACAAATTGGGGTTCAGCATTTTTTTTTTAACAAGTCGGCCGTCTCCCACCGAGGCAGGGTGACCCAAAAAGAAAGAAAATCCACAAAAAGAAAATACTTTCATCATCATTCAACACTTTCACCTCACTCACACATAATCACTGTTGAGGTGCTCAGAACACAACAGTTTAGAAGCATATACGTATAAAGATACACGACATATCCCTCCAAACTGCTAATATCTTGGAGGCTGCAATATCTGTAAAATTTTTGCAGAAATTTCTATAAAACCTATCATTCCTAAGAACTTTTGCAGGGACTTCTTATTCTGAGGAACAGGATAATTTTTAATAGCCTAAACTTTGGCAAATTTAGGTGCTGCTTTGCCATTACCCACTTTATAACCTAAGAAAGTGATAAGATTGGCCAAAAGAGGATTTTCTGATGCTGATTGTTAGTTGAAAGGTTTTGAGCCTCTCAAAGAGGGATTCAAGATTGGACACATGTTGATCTCACATGTTAGAGACTAGTTATATTGTCCAGATAATCTGCTATGCCTTCATGTCCTTTAATAACTTGATAGATAACATTTTAGAATGTCTTAGTCGAGTTCTGTATTCCGAATGTGGTCACAGTATATTGACAATGTCCTGGAAATACGAAAATGTAGAAAAAGGTAAACATCAGGTACTGTGACCTCGTTCACCTTACGGTAGTTGGTACAGGTCCACAATCCTCCACCAGGCTTCTTAACAAGGATGCACAGTGAAACCCGAGTGCTGAACGATTGCACCACCAATCCATGTTTTAACAGAAATGCCAACTCTTGATGAAGTAGCCTAAGTTTTTCAAGATTAGCTCTGTAGGAAGTGTTTAATAGGTTTAACAGTTCGTACATCCACAATGTGATAACCCAGGTTGAACTTTTTAAGGAACATCCGAAAACATGTCAGGGTAGGTTTGCACAAGGGTAGTTATTGTTTTTACTTCGTCTTCCGCAAGTCCCGACATTATGGGGTAAGGATCCTGTTGAATGACTGAGTAGAGGAACCTGATGTGAACCTCCAGAACTGCATACAGAGAATCAGGGTCGTCCATAGGGTCAGGGATAGAGGGCAAAGTCTTTCCTGGGACCTTATGTAGTTCAGTGAATAGTTTAATCTGATTAATGTGGTAAACTTTACCTGAATTAGGTTTATCACGTAGTTTAAATCAGAAATTTCCCATAAACCTTGCTTTCAAGGTGTAACCAGGCACACGTTTCTGTAACAGTACCTTGCCTCCTGGATCAAAGGAGCAAAATTTATTAGTTTTGTTATACCTCTGTTTCTTGTAGTTATGAGCAGATTTTAAGTTGGCCTTAGCCAGCTGACAGGCCACATGCAATCATGATGAAGGATTGTAGGGTACTTTGCAGGCTTCCTCTCCCATCCATCCTTCCTTAAGCACATTATGTCAAACTCTATCCACTGCTCTCAGAGCAATATTCCCTTCTCTCTGAGAAGTATCCACTTCTCTCAGCTCAAAAGGACTGTACCCAGTTGATTCCTGCACAGTTTCTCGCATTGCGAGCAGCAACAGAGGAAACAATTCATCTCAGTCTGTAGGAAAATGCATGCAATACGTACGCATCATAGTTTTTAGGATTTGTGGAAACCGTTCCAAGGCACCTTGGGACTGAGAATGATTAATTCCTAGCCTAGTTATAGCTTCTCTGAACGATTTTACTGTAAAATAAGTGCCCTGATGATGCCAAAGTGGGAAATACACCTAATGAGGGCTTTGAGAATGGCTTTAGTGTTAATACTATGCATAGGTACTGCCTCAGGATACTTAGATGCATCAAAAATTATAAACAGATATTGGTTACCTGACTTGTCTTTAGTAATGCTCCTACACATTCGATATTTAGTTCCGCAAATGGCTTTCCATCATCGGGTGTGGGATGAAATGATGAGGGTCTAATATAGCACCCGAGCTTACCCATTTGTTGAGACAACAGAAACAGATGTAACTCCCCACATCTCGTCTAATACGTGGCCAATGAAATTGTTTTAATATCTTATAAAGGTCTTAGTGATCCCAAAATGTCCTTCTAATGAAGAATTGTAAGCTATTTTTAGAACCTCAGTTCTGAATTTCTTTGGAACTATCAGTCTGTCTGGTAGTATGCCTCCCCTACTTCCTTCTGTACCTATGGGGAAGTTATTCTTAATTTCATACTTAACTGAGTGATCCGAGTTGGATTCGCCCACGGCAGCTGTAAAAGCAGAGGCTAAAGAAGGATCCCCTCATTGCTCTTCCCTAAAGGACAATCCCTCGGGCATGGAAACAGAAACGTCTGACAATAATGCGACCCTGAAATAGGAAGGCTTGATCAGGGACTTTTAACTAAATTTATGAAGCCCGGGCCAGTTTTCCTCGTAAAATAAATTGTTAAGCCCAAGATCGCAGTCCTCTATGGATAGGTCAGCATTCTTTGGACATTACTCGAATTATGGCCAACATCGGAGAAGAGGCTTCGGTGGTTACAATGGGCTCAGGACAGCATCTAGAATTCAAATTATTGCCAAGCAGTAATACAGCATCTTACGTGGGGAATCCCTCAGACACGCCTACGGTTAAATACCCAGTGTAATGCTTACTGGTAATAAATATCTTATGCAAAGGAACAGAAAACACAGCTCCCCCATTAGCTTCTAATAACACTTTGGAATTTAATAAAGTTTCCTCAGAAATTTGAGGTACACGTACTCCTTCTTGTAAGAGAGAGCAATAAGCCTCGATATCCCTGAGGTGGATACATCAAAGGGAGTTTCAAACTCCTTAAGGAAGATTTTACTTTTACAATAAATGGGTGCCATACAGGCGTCTATTTCCGGCTGATTTGTTTCAGCTATTTTACCTAGCGGTAATAATTTTACCTAGCTTGGGGCAAGTACTCTTTATGTGACTACGCTTGCTGCAGTAATAAGAGGTGATGGGTTCGGGATTCTTATCTCTTTCCCCATGTTGACGTGGAGGCAGACATCGATTTTTAGCTCCAGCCTCCTTCTGCTTACTACACACAGAAATCTGTCCACGACGATCTCTGTCTATTCTAGGCTGCTGGGAAGAAAGGTTAAACGATCGTTCGAATAAGGAGTGGTTGGCCTCATATGTTTCAGAAAATTGCCTCCAGTGCAGTTGCCACTTAATGGTCTTCTAAAATCACCCGAACTTAGGTCCAGCTGATTCAAGAACGTTGTTAAGATGGACTAATTTCACTAAACACTAAAATTAGTGACAGTAGTGGCTTTGTACCACTTGGTGAAAGTCTTAGATTGCCCATAAACAAAGTCCACATGGGACTGACCCAACTGGCGCTTGTTCAGTTTGAATTTTCGCCTATATTTGGCCGAAATACACTGATATGCAATGAGTACAGCTGCTTTCATAATGTCGTAATTAGCGAATTCATCATCACCCAAAGCAGCTGTAAACTTCTCCGCTTTGCCGCATAATGTTGTATGCACGAATGCTGCCCAATGCTCAAATGGACATCGCAAAGCTCGAGCTTGATTTTCAAGACTCGAAAAAAATATTCAAGCTCAGAATAAGAAATCCGAGGTACTAGCGGCACAGATTTCTGAACACTGAAACTGTCAGCCACAGTACGCTGAAACTTCCTTCTATTCTCTCTGTTAGATTCCTCCTTACTAAATGCACATTGCTCCCTGGCCGTCTCAAGGTTGAGTTTAGCCAACTCGAACGCTAACGATGCTGCTTAACCCTGAGACAATCCCAACTCACCACCTGTTTCCTCAAATGGTTGTTGGTCTGGTTGCTCAGGAGTTTGTCCTTCTGCTCGGCGATTAATAGCTCTAGTAGCAGCAGAAACCTCAATTTGGTGCAGTATATTACCTGAGTCAGCCCTTAATTTGTTGCGTATACACTCATGAAGCTGTGCGACCGTAAGAGTTCATTGATACTCTATACTAGTAGAACGAACAATTTACCAGCAGGGTATATTCAGTCACTAATCGCCTAACACATGTCGGCAGGAATAACCCACTACAACAAACGCTGATTGCAATACGCTCACCACAACACGAAGCAATAGCACACAACGACTTGCAGGTTGCAACACAATACTGAAGGCAGATAGTGAGTGCTGATACACACACACTTCAGGACAGGCACCCGCTATTACGAGCACAGGTGTAGGCTATTGGCCTGCACACCTGGCTGTAGCACAATAAGCAATTAGGAACGAGCAAAAATGCACCAGAGAGAATAATGAGCTGGTATTTAGTGTATACAACCTATGTACAGTATTTACAATCGTGTACAATGAGGCGAATGCGAGCACAAAATACGGTCAGAACAATAAACACCTCCTGGAAAGGCAAGTCCGTCGAAGTTGCTTCACGAGCACAGTTTTGGCGGGCTTCCTTAATGATGGGGCACATGGTTCGCGGGTCGGGAGGTATTCCTCTATAGGTGTGTTACACACTGCTAGTAAAAATCAGTATACTCTTAGTATGCCATCTCGCATTTGACTCTCTGCATCCTTATACTGTGTCTGTTACCTGTTGCTCCTACACTGTGTCTCTGATCCCTCTGTACCCCTAAACTGTCACTACACTTTGTCTCTTACTATCTTTGCCCTTGCACTGTCCACCTATGTATAAAAGAGACTCCTGAGCAATGCTATGTAATTTTATTAGGGAACGTTTCTCCAGTTCATTTCAAAGAGAAACGGGGAAATATAAATGTAGAAGGTGCTCCAAACAAGTATGTGATGTCACTGAACGAGCAGAGACTTTTCTAGTTCTAGGAATATTCTTAGCAACATTTTCGTTTTCTTTCTCACAAGTTTTCATTTATTGCCGAGAACACCTTCTTAGATCAGCTTTCAAATTTTCAACATTTTTGTACATTGCTTATAATGCATACTGGTATCTGTTTGCGTGTTGCAGGAGGAGACAGGCTCCTCTGATCGGCTTCAAAATTTCAATAGAAGAAGATTGGTATATTTGATGTGTTATGTGGATACCATTTTGTCACTTTTAATCTCAAAATGGAATAGTATCATTTTACCTTATTGGAATATTTAACCCTGACGTTAGTGAGGGGCTTTTAATTCAAGAACTGAACTTATTTTCATCTTAAATGGAATTTAAATGTCTCCCATTCCACAGGCGCTATAAAACCATTACCGGTTTATCACTTTCTTCTAGTTTAAATATAACAAATGTATAAAATTGTATAAAATGAATGTGACGTTTTATGAGTTTAGGTTGTGTAGGTACAGACTTTGATAAATTAGACACATGTGCAACACTTGGGTATCTTTACTGAGGAAACGTTTCGCCACACAGTGGCTTCATCAGTCCATACGAAGGAGAATGGTGAAGAACAGGAGGAGTCTAGAGGTAATCAGTCCCTCAGCCTTGAGTCGATGTAATCAGTCCATCAATCTTGAATAGTATACAGCATATGTGCGTAGGGGTGGCTTATATACTGTAGTCAGGAGAGGTGCAGCAGTTGTAGGTGGTATCACATTTGCCAAACGTGGAAGTAGGTCATGCCCAAGGGTTAGCCACTGCGTGGCGAAACGTTTCCTCAATAAAGATACCCAGGTGTTGCACATGTGTCTAATTTATCAACTTGTCAGTTCTCTGAACCATTCATCTACATTTCAGGTACAGATTTTGTCAGATTCTTTAGAATAATGGGAAATTGCACCTTATGGTTAGCTTTACAGTTTTAGTGCAACACTGTTTTCCGTCAGAGGAAACAATCTGTTTATGTTTGCTTATGAAAGCTATCATATGTAATTTTATTAATCAAATGGGGTGTCTGATGTACCGAAAATTCCGGTCGATCGATTAAGCAGACATAGTCTGATTAATCGATCGACTACCAGACGTGGACAAACGCCGCTTAATGAAGTATATTTACTCCACTTTATTGACGGAATACCGGATATACTAAGAATAAACTAAAGTGTAATACAGTATTACCTGTAAATGTATATGTAAAGAAAATGAGCTAAAAGTACAGCACAGTACGATACAATGGAGTACAGTAATTTTTCTTATCTTTCTGTAACTAAAACGCCGTTCAGACGTACAGTATAGTACTGTATTCTCATGTGGTCTAGTGGAACCATAAAGCTCCAGCAGTAACGCTGTATATGGTGTGGGAGATGTAGTTGGCTGAGGAAACGTAGATGGCTCAGGTTTACTGGTAGATAGTTTGGAAGACGTAGAACAAAGAACAATTTAAAGATTGAATCCAGCTTAATTTGTTTGGCACATTGATGCTCAACAGAAGAAGTATTGACGCCAGCAGCTCCGTTGAACATACCATTTATGCAATACTGCTTCAAGCCTTGTATCTTGGACCATTTTCATATGCATGATGAATTAGACACGTGTGCAACACTTGGGTATCTTTCCTTTGTAGATGTTTCGCCATCCAGTGGCTTTTGCAATACATGTATAGAACCTGCAGACTGTAAAAATATGTACAGAAGACAGTGGTAGACTAGGTAATCAGCCCATAGGCTTCTAGATTGTCAGACACTGTTTTGGTGAAGGGCTCTTGATCTAGGGAATTGGATCTGTGCTCCAGTTCCCTGAATTGAATCTGAATGCCTTCTTCCCCACCCCCCGACAGGCACTCCCCATGATTATAATAATAATCCACCTTCCTAATTATTCAAGCTTCTGAAGAATAAAAAGGCACAATACTGTGAGTGGAACGATACACAAATAACCCGTACTTAGGTGACCGAAACTTATGGCGATGATTCGGTCCGATTTGAACCATTATTTAGTCACACTAGTTAATGGTCGAATCTGAACGTTGTCATAACTTTCAGTCTCCTTAGTGAGGGCTATTTGTGTATTTTTTTTTTTTATTCGCTGGTATTCTCCCGGCCTGGGTCTTTTCCAAGTAGTGGTGACCCGACCTTGGCTCCCTATCTGTGTATTCTAAGTTTCCGCTTAACAGTTAAGGTTACACACTTCTCTGCATAACTTCCCTCCAGTATTAAGTCTCAGGAGAGGCTGTGATGTCGTCTTTGTTGATAAACATCCTCCTTGTCACACTTACACTAAAAACATTTTTTTTTTTGTATTTTATTTAAAACACACATTACAATAAATAAAAGCATACAGAGTCAGATAATACAAAAACAATTATGTCCTCATAATCAAAACACACTGCTCGTTTACATTGCCTTTAGAAAATTTCCTGTTCACATGACTCAGTACAACCCCCAACACGTGTGTGATGAACAACATTACACAATATACCAGACATCAATCAAATCATTTCAAGTTGCAATAATATATAACTTAGTACACTACACACACCTGATACATGTAAAATGTCTTTATACAAAAAAAAAAGAAAACTGTGCAAGCAATACTAATTAAAAACAGTTCTCAATTACCCCTTCCTATCAGCAATATACACATTAATTAAGTACATGTAATAAAATGTTTGAACAGTACTCCCACAACCCCCCCCACCCCCACCCCACCCCCCACCCCCCCGCCCCGTCACCCCAGATCATACCATTGTTCATTGAACGCAGATGAATAACCAACATGATTTAAACCTTGAACATAGACTCTTGTTGAGAATAAAAAAATTCTCTTTAGTATAAGAAGCATAGATGATGCCAACATGACAAATAATATTTAGAAAAAAGAACATAAGATTGAACTTAGTATTATGACTAACTAAAAACCGTTTATATAATTATGAATGTCGACATCCATGAGAACATTACACGTGACATAGTCACGGACACACATATTACTTATTCTCATATGTACAAAAATAGATACATAATATTACATGACTTATGAAAATTTATTTTCACAGGAATTATATCAGTGTCATACATGCCCATTAACTTACATAAGATTATAAAAATACCGAATCAATTTATTAAGCCTCCTCGCATCCCCTTGCTCATTAATTAAACACATTCAATAGTGTTAGTGGGATGAATTGTAAAGGACCTGCCTAGTATGGGCCAACAGGCCTCCTGCAGTGTTCCTCCTTTCTTATGTTCTTATGTAACAAATATTTTTAGGACATTTCAACTAACCCCCCCCCCATTTACCTCAGATCATCATATTGAACAACGTCATATCATTGTTCAGTGAAGACAGAGACAAATAACCATCATATAACCAACTTATTATCATAATTTAACCCTAGGACATAGTATCTTGATGACAAAAAAACACCTTACCAATAGTGTAATATACATACTGTTACGTGCACATTACAATTTGACATTAAGAAAAATAACACATGGTTGAACTTATTATTATGACTAACACAAAACCCTATTTATAGATAAGAATGTCATCAGCCATGGTAACATTACTCCTGATATGTTCACAGACTCACCAGTTACACACACATATATATATATATATATATATATATATATATATATATATATATATATATATATATATATATATATATATATATATATATATATATATATATATACAAAAGACGATATACGTAAGACGATACATGACATATGACTGAACAATATGTCCTCAGGATTTATAACAGTGCCTTACATGCCCGCTATCATATCTAAAAATATAAAAATACCGAACCAATTTGGTAAGCCCCCTCGCTTCTCCATGACCACCCATGATAAAACACAGGGAGCATGGAAGCTAAACTGTATGCAGAGGTCCTGTCAAACCCACATGGGGCCAAAACAAAGACAGGGAGCACACTAGGACAGAATGAGAGGTTGGAAGACATTGAAGGAACTAGGACATGTGCAGGGACCTTACCAGACACTTGTGGGGGCCAGGAACAGGTGAGCAGGAAAGACAAACCAATGACTATAGGGGCCACAGCTAGGGAAGGGACTGAAGGAAGGAACACTCCACGGGAAGGAACTAAAACACCTCAGAGGATGCAATTGGAGTCACAGTGGGAGGTGGAAAGGGAGAGATCAGTTTTTGTCTATGGGCTAGACGAAGCTAAAGGGGAAACTTATGAGGAAAGAAAGCAGGAGGAGAAAAAAGCGATTGAAGGTATCATGGTGATAGGCGAGGGAGACATGGCCCAGGTGGCAAATTTTCGGAGAATAGGGTGGTTCACAAAGAAAAGGAATCGGCCTTTCAAAGTAATTTTCAAGGCAGAATCAACCAGAACGATGATCCTGCAGGAGAAAGCACGGCTGAGAGGCAGGCAGGAGTTCATGAGTGTGTATCTCGATCGAGACAGAACACAGGAGGAAAGGATGATACTGAAAGAGAGAGTGCAAAAACGAAAGGAGGAATGGGAGGAAATGAAAAAGGAGAGCAGAATAACCCAGGAACAGGTGGAAGGACAAGCACATCCCCCAGAAACACCTGCAGAAGAACTCCAACCACGACACCCCAAGGCAACTGAACAATCCAAACCAACAATCACACACCGATCCCTCTGTTCCTACCCCCCGCACCACGAACCCTACCCCTACAGCAACCCCTATGGGAGCTCTTCCTCCACCTCCACTGCAACCCCCCACAGGCCCCCACCAGGGCTCCTGCTCTCCCAACCCCAGTATTCCCCCAGGACCACAGTTACAGTATTAGAACAATAGTTGAAGGTTTGGTACACAAATGCAGATGGATTAACGAATAAACACGAGGAATGGCAAGAAAGAATCAATGAGAAGTCCCCAGACATCATAGCAGTTACAGAAACAAAACTCACAGAGACAATAACAGATGCAATCTTCCCACCAGGATACCAGATCACGAGGAAAGATAGAAAGGGCAGAGGGGGAGGAGGGGTTGCTCTGCTCGTAAAAAACCGATGGAAATTCGAGGAAATGGGAGGCATAGACGAGACAGGAGAAAGGGACTACATAGTAGGTACACTTCATTCTGGGGAGCACAAGGTGGTCATTGCAGTGATGTATAATCCACCACAGAACTGCAGGAGGCCAAGAGAGGAATATGAAGAGAGTAACAGAGCAATGATGGACACAATTGCTGAGGTGGCAAGAAGAGCTCACTCCAGCAGAGCAAAGTTGCTGGTTATGGGGGATTACAACCACAGGGAGATTGACTGGGAAAACCTGGAGCCACATGGGGGTCCCGAAACATGGAGAGCCAAGATGTTGGATGTGGTGCTGGAAAACCTCATGCACCAACATGTTAAGGACACTACCAGAGTGAGAGGGGAGGATGAACCAGCAAGATTGGACCTTGTGTTCACCCTGGGCAGTTCAGACATTGAGGACATCACTTATGAGAGTCCCCTAGGAGCTAGTGACCACGTGGTTCTGTGCTTTGAATACATAGTAGATAACAAAAAAGGCACAATACCGTGACTGAAACGATACACAAATAACCCGCACATAAAAGAGAGAAGCTTACGACGACGTTTCGGTCCGACTTGGACCATTGACAAAGTCACACTAACCAGAGGTGGAGTAGGACGGCTATATATAGCCGTCCTACTCCACCTCTGGTTAGTGTGACTTTGTCAATGGTCCAAGTCGGACCGAAACGTCGTCGTAAGCTTCTCTCTTTTATGTGCGGGTTATTTGTGAATACATAGTAGAGTTGCAAGTGGAGAGAGTAGCAGGAGTTGAATGGGAAAAGCCTGACTATAAAAGAGGGGACTACATAGGGTTGAGGAACTTCCTGCAGGAGGTTCCGTGGGACAGAGAATTGGCAGGAAAGCCAGAAAATGAAATGATGGAATAAGTAACAACAAAATGCAAGGAGGCAGTGGAAAGGTTTATTCCCAATGGCAACAGAAACAATGGAAAGACCAGAACAAGCCCCTTGTTTCCCCAACGGTGTAAGGAGGCAATAACGAAGTGCAATAGAGAATGGAAAAAGTACAGAAGGCAGAGAACACATGAAAATAGGGAGATCAGTCGCAGAGCCAGGAACGAGTATGCACAGGTAAGGAGGGAGGCCCAGCGACAGTATGAAAATAACATAGCATCGAAAATCAAGACTGAACCGGAACTGTTGTATAGCCACATCATGAGGAAGACAACAGTCAAAAACCAGGTGATCAGACTGAGGACAGAAGATGGAGAACTCACAAGAAATGATCAGGAGGTATGTGAGGAGCTAAGCAGGAGATTTATGGAAGTTTTTACAGTAGAGACAGGAAGGGCTCTGGGAAGGCAGCACAGAAGGGAACATCAAGGGGGAATATACCAACAAGTGTTGGATGACATACGAACAACCGAGGAGGAGGTGCAGAAGCTGCTAAGTGACCTTGATACCTCAAAGGCAATGGGACCGGACATCTCCCCATGGGTCTTTAGAGAAGGAGCAGAGATGCTGTGTGTGCCCCTAACCACAAACTTCAACACATCCCTTGAAACTGGGCAACTACCTGAGAAATGGAAGACAGCAAATGTAGTCCCCATATTTAAGAAAGAAAACAGAAATGAGACACTAAACTACAGACCTGTGTCTCTGACATGTATTGTGTGCAAAGTCATGGAGAAGATTATCAGTAGGAGAGTGGTGGAACACCTGGAACGGAACAAGATTATAAATGAAAACCAGCATGGGTTATGGAAGGCAAATCCTGTGTCACAAACCTTCTGGAGTTTTATGACAAGGTAACAGAAGTAAGACACGAGAGAGAGGGGTGGGTTGATTGTGTTTTCCTAGACTGCAGGAAGGCCTTTGACACAGTTCTCCACAAGAGATTAGTGCAGAATCTGGATAATCAGGCGCATATAACAGGGAGGGCACTGCAATGGATCAGGGAATACCTGACAGGGAGGCAACAACGAGTCATGGTACGTGAAGAGGTATCACAGTGGACGCCTGTGACGAGCGGGGTCCCACAGAGGTCAGTTCTAGGACAAGTGCTATTTTTGATATATGCGAACTGCATGATGGAAGGAATAGACTCTGAAGTGTCCATATTCGCAGATGATGTGAAGTTGATGAGAAGAATTAAATCGGATGAGGATGAGGCAGGACTACAAAGAGACCTGGACAGGCTGGACATGTGATCCAAAAACTGGCTTCTCGAATTCAACCCTGCCAAATGCAAAGTCATGAAGATTGGGGAGGGGCAAAGAAGACCGCAGACAGAGTATAGGCTAGGTGGACAAAGACTACAGACCTCACTCATGGAGAAAGACCTTGGGGTGACCATAACACCGAGCATGTCACCGGAGGCACACATCAACCAAATAACTGCTGCAGCATACGGGCGCCTGGCAACACTGAGAATAGCGTTCTGATACCTTAATAAGGAATCGTTCAAGACACTGTACACTGTGTATGTTAGGCCCATACTGGAGTATGCAGCACCAGTCTGGAACCCACACCTGGTCAAGCACGTCAAGAAGTTAGAGAAAGTACAAAGGTTTGCAACAAGGCTAGTTCCAGAGCTCAGGGGAATGTCGTACGAGGAAAGGTTGAGGGAAATCGGGCTGACGACACTGGAGGACAGAAGGGTCAGGGGAGACATGATAACGACATACAAGATACTGCGGGGAATAGACAAAGTGGACAGAGATAGGATGTTCCAGAGAGCGGGGACACAGAAACAAAGGGTCACAACTGGAAGCTGAAGACTCAGACGAGTCACAGGGACGTTAGGAAGTATTTCTTCAGTCATAGAGTCGTCAGGAAGTGGAATAGCCTAGCAAGTGAAGTAGTGGAGGCAGGAACCATACATAGTTTTAAGAAGAGGTATGACAAAGCTCAGGAAGCAGAAAGGGAGAGGACCTAGTAGCGATCAGTGAAGAGGCGGGGCCAGGAGCTGAGTCTCGACCCCTGCAACCACAATTAGGTGAGTACAGTTAGGTGAGTACATCTACATTTAAAGCTTTGCCCCATCAAGAGAGTTTTCTATTTGAAATTTATGCCAGGAATACACTCATCCCACCCCCCCCCCACCCCTTCTCTTTTGGCTGAGACCAATCCTATTCAACCATTACACCATTAATTCTCGCAACCTACACACATACCTCTATACTGAACTGGAAATTTTATATCCCATCTCCTTCCATACATAGTTCTCACCCAGCTGTTGGCGAGGGTGGACGCAGAACGTGCGGCTGGTGCCCTCTGGTGTCTGTATTGAGAAGTTTTGTTTTCTCAAAATGGCGGAGCGCAGAAGAGTCAACACTGTCTGTGTGGAAATGTTGAAAGGTGCAATATACCAGGACACCGCTGACGCCATTCTGCCTCTTGTGATAAGAGATACTTATGGAATCCCAAGTGAGGATTTATGTGGGATTTCTTTGAACGGCAACGCAAGAATTTTTGTGAAATTTGTGTCGTCTGCTGCTCATGTGAGTGTTATGGACGCCTTTCAAGAAAAACGGATTGCCATCAACGCTGGTCTGGAGGTGCGCCTGCGTGATGTCTTGGCATGTTATACGTGGGTTCGTCCACGTAATATACCCTTCGAGGTAGACGAGGTAGACATTCGTCGGACTTTTGGGCGCTATGGCACCATACAAGCTGTCCAAGTTGGGCGTTGGTCCCAGGGTTTTTATGCTGGTATGCTCGAGGGTTCTTTTTCAATGAAAATAACATTGAGACATCCAATTCCCTCGTTTGTCATGTTGGAGGATTTTCGGATGCAGGTCTATGTAACCTACCCGGGCCAGGTTCGAATGTGCCGACTGTGTGGTGCAACGGGTCATATGGCAGCGTCTTGTGAGCAACGACGAGGGAAACAACGGTTGGACCTGGCAGACACTACATCCAAAGATACGATGGAGGAGGGTGAGCTGGCCTATCGAAAGCCCACGATGATGGATGATGTGCTGCAGGTTTTACCAGCGGATGTGAAGTGGAGTGCAGCAGTGGATGCTGCAGAGGGGATCGGCTCGACGCTACCACTGGCGTCGGAGATCGAGGCGATTGGGTGTGTGGACAGCGCATCGCCTCCGGTGGAAGAGGAGACGCACGTGCCATTGATATTGCCCAGTTTTGAGGACTTATAGAGAATCCTCGACAGCCTGGCGACAGAGGATTTACCGCCTACGTTGGCGGCGTCGCCTGTGGTCGACCATGGTCTAGTGGGACGTGTGGGCGATGCACCTCTACGGATGCAGAGGTGCCTAGGACGGACGGTGATGGGATTATGGATTATGAGGGACTGTCACGTAAGAGGCCCAGTACACCTGTGGAGGGCAATGTCTTAACACCGGGTCAAAGATCTTGTAAAATGGTGTAGGCTGATGTACAATGAATGTCAATGGCCTCAGAGCAGAGGTCAAGAAGCGTTGGGTAGAGGTATCTCTCAGACGTATGGATGTCGACGTTTTTTTTTATACAGGAACACAATTTTCGGTGTGGTAGTGAATTATGTGTGCAAGGGTATAAGTGTTATGTGGGGAATTCGGATAATCTCAAGGGTGGGGTTGTGATAGGCATAAGGGAGACCAGCCCTTTTAAGCTCGTAGCATGGGAGTGGGATGTTTTGGTTTATTTTCTCAGAAGTCTACCCTTAGTTTCTGTCATTGCAGGTGATTGGAATTGTGTGATCCTGGAAAAGGATGTCGAACCGCGTGGTGGGGGGTGTAATTTAAGGGTTTTACGGGAGGTACTGCAGGCCATTGGTGTAGTGGATGTAGTGGGTAGCGACGGGTGGAATGTGGAACACTCGTTTTGTAGGAGGGGTTACGCCGCACTGTTGGACAGGGTTTATATCGCTAGCTTAATCCGTAGTGGCAGGGTTGATTGTGTTGATCTGGGTTTCTCAGATCACTGTGGTGTTCTAGTAACACTCGAGTGGGAGGGCGCTATCCATGTTTTTCCTAGTAATTGGAAATTAAATGTCAACTTGTTGCAAGGAGTCGATGCTGTGGACGCTTTCAGGTTATGGTGGGTTGGACTCTGGAATGAAGGGAATGGGATAGAAGATGTTGTAGAGTGGAGGCAAAGGCGAAAAATGCAATACAGGGTTTTTATAGAAGGTTAGGGAAGGAGGAGGCATGTTATAGATATGGGAAGCAAAAGTATTTAGAGGGACAGCTGCGGGATTGTTATGGTGCAGGCGGGAGGTATGACCTCGCGGAAATAGAGTGCCTTCGTAGTCAATTATGGGAAATTCAGAATGATAATTTTCAGGCTTTGAGGGCGCGAGCGGGGATTGAGGAGATGCTTTGGGGAGATAAACCCTCTGTTGGGGTTCTGCGTAGTTTCAGAATGAGACGTATGGCGACGACAGTTTTGTCAGTGGTGGTCGGTGATGGCTTGGGTGGTTATCATAAAGGACAAAGGCTAGTTACTACTGAGAGCATAGGGACCTATGCAGACCAATGGTTTGAGAGAAAATGGAAGGGTAGAGAGGGGAATCGAGAGGCGAGGGAAGCTTTACTGAGTGGCATAGTGGCGAATTTGAGAGACGTGGATCAAGAGGACATGGAGGGTTGTGTATCGGAGGAGGAGGTTTACAAGGCTGTTCAGGGACAGGCACTGAGGAAATCACCTGGTTGGGATGGGATACCAGGTGATTTTTATGTAGTTCATTGGGAACTGTTAAAACACATGTTGGTTCGACTTTACAATTCAATGAAAATTAGAGGTAGCATGGGCGGTGAGGCGGGGTTGGGTGTTGTAGTGTTGGTACCAAAGGCCGAGGTCTGTGAATCGTTGGAGGAATATAGGCCCATCATGTTGATGGGGGCGGATTATAAGATTGTTGCGCGTATTTTGGCAAACCGGATGAAACGCGTTTTGGACAAGGTAATATGGGAAGGGCAATACAGGATTCCTGGACGATCTATGAGAGATGGTCATCGACACCTCAAAAGTTTTGTGACAGATTGTAGTGGAGGCAGAGTCGTAGGATTAAATTGGGAAAAGGCTTTTGACAATGTGGATAAGGAAACATTATTAGCAATATTATTGAAGCAGGGTTTCGGGGAAGAAATAGTAGCGTGGGTGCGTACATTATATATGGAGGCACAGGTACGAGTCCAGGTCAATGGGAGGTTGGGGTCTGTTATAGGCATGGGGTGGGGGCTGTGGCAGGGGTGTCCCCTCTCGCAGCTTTTGTTTGCCTGATTGCAGGACCCCTTTTATAGATTGCTATAGGGTGGGGTAGGGGGGAGCATTGTGCGCAGGGCAAAGCAGTAGGGATTTTAGGTTATGTGGACGATACCACCATCTTGGTGCATAGTAGGAATGGTTTAGCGTTCGTAAATAAGGTTATAAGGTTTTTTAGCAATGCGTCTTCTATGCGCATTAATAGAGAAAAATCCAAACTTTTGGAGGTGGGGTCCTGGGTGGGGGAGACGTTAGGTACGGAGTATGGGTGGAAAACCGTTGACCGGATAAAATCTGCAGTGTGTATTTTTGCAATGACGAACAGGCAGAGCGTGCATTTAATTCATCCAGTGTAGTTGCAGCTGCAGTTCGTAGGATGGCGGGATGGAGACCGGGTGATATAACATTACACCAAAGAGTAATTGTTGTCAATGTACTGGTGTATAGTAAATTATGGTTTGTTTCAGCGGTCTATCCATTGATGATGGATGATGTGTTGTGGTTACAGAGGAAGACTTTGGATTTCATAAGGGGTTACCGTAGGCATTGGTTAGGGAAGGACATAGTTATGACGCACGTAACTCGGGGAGGTTTGGGGCTAATGCCACTACGCAGTCGCCTAATGAGCATATATGTACGACAGGAATTCTTAACAAGTGGTGGGGTCAGGGGAGCGAGGGTTGATGCAGTGATGAAGGATGTTCGACGATGGTGGGTGGGGAAAGACCTCACACGGAGCAAAACGATGTTACGGCACTTATTGGTGGTGCAACACCCTATGAGAGTTAGGGCAGGTAAATTAGACAATATAGGTATAACATCGGGAGAGATCATCGGTGCTGAGGTTTTCCCAGGATATCATTGGAAGACTATATGGCAGGGGTCCAAGAAATTGCGCTTACAACCACGGGTTAGGGAAACTGGTTGCAGCTTTCTCCACGGGATTTTGGCGTCCAAGGCACAATTGTACGTTAGGGGAATGACCCAAGATCAGACCTGTGCGTGGTGTGGGTGGCTGAAAACGGCGTTTCATGTCATATAATTTTGTGACAGTTTACATAGGTTAGGTACTGGTTCAAGGGTGTTCTCAGACGAGTGGGAGGGGGAAGGGTTGTCGATGCTTCGAGTTTTGAGTCTTGAGATGGGATATTGCTCGGATGCTGTACGACGTTCTGTGTCATATTTGGTACTTGACTATTTATACGTGTCATGGGGTATGCGGGGGCATAGGGGTGTGATTCGCGTCAGGGCACTAATGTGCCATGTTTATAGGACAAAATGTAGGAATAGAGAGGTGTATGGGCAATGCTGGAAGGGAGCTTTTTCGTTGGGGTATAGGAATCTAACGATGGAAACGTTACAGGAGTAATGAGGTGTAGGTAGGTATAATCCCTTGGTGGTGCCAAGGGGTTGGTCTCCTGGGAGGGGGAGTGTTACAAAAAACGCGATTCTAAAAGCTTAGAGATCTCCAGTGAACACTAGAAAGGACTGCCCTTCTAGCATCCAGCCTGTTACTGGGTTTTCGTAACAAGTAGTCAGTATCCTTGTCCAATTATCCATTAAAATTTCAGTATTATTCAATAGTGCTTCAGGATTACAACTGGTAGGCTACTAACTAGAGAAATTAAAATTTAATAAATTTATTAAGTCTAGAGGTATATCAAATTAAATTAAATTAATCACAGTAATCAAAATAATATCACATCTCTCGAGTTCAATATTATTGTGCTAAAAGCACATATCACATTTATAATTCTTAAGTACCGTCTGGTACATTAACATTTAATAAGATATTACAAATATGTACAAGTTTGTGTATGCGTGTAAGTGCTCTAAGTAGTTCGCTATGTCTCATGACTCGACTAGACTTAAACAAGTGACTGACAAAGTCCTCTAATAAACTAACTTCTTGACCGACTGGCAACCAGAACAGTCTGCTTGAACAATAAAGAATGCTAAAGCCCAATAGCAATGCAACAAGCAACTGCGACACAGAATCAGGAACAAGGAGATAATATAACGACACTAAGTAGGGACCATCTGCAGATTCTCCACAAAAGTTACAAAACTCCCATAATACTGAATCTAAGTTCAGCATAAGAAAATCCCCGACTGTGATAATACACAGAAACCAGTACAAGTTAGGTGAGAAGCTAAAGCTCAGGACCTGAGATGTTTCGAGTGTCTATGCGACACACAACCTCAATACAACGTCGAAAATCACTAAGTCTATACAATGTTCTGTGAACAGAGTTCTACAGAACTAACAAGAATAATGAGACAGACAATCTGTCCAACCACCAAGCGAGTCTAGAGCAGACTGAATACTTCAAGTGAGGTGAGGACACCCCCCCCCTCGATCACGTGATAGCTCCGTGGACAGCAGTCGCCCAGCAAGAAGCCGGCAATATAACTAGCAAACAGCGATAATTACAGTAGTTACACAATCAAGGCTTGAACTGAGCACATAATATGTTACATCCTACCTCACAAAATTTAGCTAAGTCAAATAATAATAATATAAAGCAATATATTTACGATTTAGCTATTATCGCAAATATAAGCAATATAAAATTAAATGAAAAAGTAATAATTATATATATACATAATAATCATTGCAACCATTCAGGGGTTGCAACAGGGAGGGAGGGAAGAGTTAGGTTTTTTGGCGTCTGGACTGTACGTTTTATTTGGTGTGTATGGTGATCTGGGTATAATGTAGGGTGAGGGAGGGGGACCTTTGTGTGGTCTGGGGTATAGTGTGTTGCTGGCGTGATTGAGTGTCATTGTCTGAGAAAGGGGGGGGGAGTGGTACTCAAAACCACGGTATGGTTTTCTTATGGTGAGTCATGCTGAACTACTAAGTCACCAACAGAGGCTACGACGTGGTTAATGTTAATGTTTTATAAAAAAATTAATTTCCCAGGCTGGTGTTAGTTGCATATAGCGTGCATTGTTTGGAGTTTTGTAATGCAATTGTTTTATGAGATGTATTCTGTATGCACCTGTTAGTACTGGTTTTACTAAGTCAGTACATAAGAGTCACAGCAATGTATGTAATGCGACCTGCGAGTCGTACAGTGTGTGCTGGAAGATTTGTGCTTTAATTATAGGTATGGTGTGTAACGAGATGCTTTATATAGAAGTTTTGTGTGGATAATGGTCTTAACCTGATTGTTCAAAATCACTTCTTTCCTACGTTGTGTGCTATACATTATATGATGCGGTCTTCTAATTATTATTATTATAATAAAAAAGAAGCGCTAAGCCACAAAGGCTATACAGCGCTGCAGGGTAGGGAAGGAAGCGAGGGTATTGGATGGCAGAAGGGAGGGGGGATGATCAGCAGGTTACAGAAAACAGCGGGGCAGGGGATAGTACGGGGGTAGAGGGTAGCAAGAGATTGAAGTAGAAAGGGCTGAAGGTATCAGAATTTGTGAAGTAAGTCAGTTGTTGTCAAAAAGTCAATGAGAGAGTCCGGATGAAAGGTGGGTCCATCAGCGAGAAGGGAAGGTAAAGAGAGAGCAGCGGAGCGAAGACGACGACAGAGGTAAATTCTGCGTGCTCGCTGATAAAGTGGGCGGTCCAACAGAATGTGGCTGACTGATAATGGAGCTTGGCAATTCTCACAGAGAGGAGCAAGACGCCTCTCCATGAGATATCCATGAGTAAGACGAGTATGGCCAATGCGAAGACGGGAGAGAGTAGTCTCCCAACCTCGACACTGGTGATAAGAAGACGGCCAGTAACCTATACTCGGTTTAATAGATTGAAGTTTGTTGCCGAGCATAGTAGACCAACGTTGTTGCCAATGGGTGTGAAGGTGGGAAGATATTGCAGCAAAATAGTCCGTAAATGGAATACCTCTATAAGAAACTGGTAGGTCATGCACTGCTGACCGTGCAGCAGTGTCTGCCTGTTCATTGCCCTGTACGTCAACATGACCAGGGACCCAACAAAAAACAATATCTTTATGCTTGGTAAAGATGCGGCGTAGCCAAAGTTGGATACGGAGGACTAAGGGGTGAGGTGTATCAAATTTTTGTATAGCCTGTAAAGCACTAAGGGAGTCTGAGACAACCACAAATGATGACACAGGCATAGATGCAATACGGATAAGTGCTGTAAGGATGGCATATAATTCAGCAGTAAAAATACTAGCCGAAGATAGTAAATGCCCATGTACGACACTGTCCAGAAACACTGCTGCGAATCCTACGCCGTCAGAAGATTTAGAGCCATCTGTGTACACAGCAATGGCATGAGAATGAGAGTGAAAGTGGTCAAGAAAAAGAGAGCGGGAAGCGACCGTAGACAGTTGGGCTTACGAGCAAGGGAGGGAGAAAGAACAGACTCGAACAGCTGGAACTTCCCAGGGGGGTAGGGAAAAGTGAGATGCTACATGTACATGGAAAGGTGGTAGTTGAAGAGAAGACAAGAGTGAATGAAGGCGAAGATTGAAAGGAGGGAGTAAACAGGGGTGGCGAACAAATAAAGAATGTCTACTAATGTCAGTGACCATTCTATAAATGGAAGGATTGCGGAGATCAGGAGAGCGTACATAGTAGCGCAGGCAATGGGCATCACGGCGATTGGATAAGGATGGAACGTTCGCTTCTGCATAGAGGCTCTCGACAGGGGAAGAGCGAAAAGCACCAAGGCATAAACGTAATCCTTGGTGATGAATGGGGTTAAGGCTAGAGAGAGTAGCAGGAGATGCCGCTGAATAGATCTGGTCACCATAATCAAGTTTCGATAAAATAAGGGTGGAATGTAGGCGAAGGAGGGTTCGACGATCAGCTCCCCACGAAAGATGAGCAAGGGTTTTAAGAAGGTTCAGCCGGCTGTGACAAGTTGCCTTCAGAGAGGTAATGTGAGGTTTCCAGGATAACCTACGATCAAAGAGGAGGCCCAGAAACTTGACTGTATCACGTTCAGGGATACGGGAGCCATAGAGGTACAAAGGATGATCGGAGATGAGAGAGCGTCTAGTGAAAGTGATTTGGTGGGTTTTAGTGCTGGAAAATTTAAACCCACGTGTGGTGGCCTAATTGGAAACACGGTCGACGGCATGTTGGAGAGAAACTGTAAGGAGGTGACAGTCAGCGCCTGCACAGGCAATAGCGAAGTCATCAACATAGAGTGATGACCAAATATTTGATGGAAGACTAGAGGCCAAATCATTAATAGCAAGGAGAAAAAGTGTTGTGCTCAGAACACATCCCTGGGGGACACCTTCAGCTTGGATAAAGTCCGGGGAGAGCACATTATTAACCCGAACACGGAAATGCCTGTCAGTTAAAAAGTTCTTAAGGAAGGATGGTAGATTGCCTCGAAGGCCTAAGGAGTGGGCTTGGGCTAAAATATTATACCTCCAAGTTGTGTCATATGCCTTCTCAAGGTCAAAAAATATGGCAATAACTGAGTGGTTATTCGCAAAGGCATTACGAACATACGTATCCAAGCGTAGTAAGGGGTCTATGGTAGAACGTCCCTTACGAAAGCCATATTGACGAGTGGAGAGACTGTTGTGTGTCTCTAAATACCACACTAAACGTCTATTTACTAGGCGTTCCATTACTTTGCAAACTACACTGGTAAGAGCAATGGGACGATAGTGGGAGGTTTCATGTCCTGTAGTGCCTGGTTTGCGGAAAGGGAGAACAATGGCGGATTTCCACAGCTGTGGAAGAACTCCTTGTGACCAAATAAGATTGTAAAGGCGTAATAGGACTGTAAGGGCTGACTGATGTAAATGTTGTAGCATACGAATATGAATGTCGTCGGGCCCAGCTGCCGATGATCGACAAGCTGAGAGTGTTGCCTCCAGTTCTTGAAGTGTAAAAGGCACATTATACTGTTCTTCTCTGAGAGAGGAAAGAAATGAGGGGCATAGATGGAGTCCCTGAGAAATACGGACCAGATGATTGCCAATTTCATTGGCAACATCTAGTGGGTTTGCTATATCAACACCGGCAACTCGCAGAACAGGAGCCGGGTCAGGAGAATATTTACCACTCAGTTTTCGTACTTTTTTCCAGACTGCACTCATAGAGGAAGCAGAGGTGATGGTGGAGACATAATCTCGCCAGCAAGTGCGTTTAGCGTCTCGGATGACACGGCGAGCGATCGAACGCTTCTGTTTAAAATCAAGGAGTCGCTCTGTGGTTCTATTGTACCGGTACCTGCCCCATGCAGCGCGTTTCAAACGTACTGCACGAGCACAAGCAGGAGACCACCAAGGCACGCATTTCTGAGAATGCCTGCCCGAAGTTTGGGGTATAGAATGAGAAGCTGCTGTGAAAACGGAGGACGAGAAGAGGTGTAAAAGCTCATCGATGGAGGACGAAGAAGGAACCTCTTTAAAAACAGTTAGGTGTGAGTAAAGGTTCCAATTTGCCCGATTAAATTGCCAGCGTGGGGTGCGAAGAGGTGGCGAATATGAAGGGGAAGTAAGAATGATTGGGAAATGATCACTGTCATGTAAGTCCGGGAGAAGAGACCAAGTGAAGTCTAATGCGGCGGAGGAAGAGCAGACTGAGAGATCGATGCAAGAGAGAGTATGAGTCCGAGGATCAAAATGGGTGTGAGTACCTGTATTTAAAACATGGAGGGGGTGGGTGGCAAGAAAAGCTTCTAACTGAATTCCACGGGAATCACAGTGAGACCCCCCACAGAGGAAATGGTGGGCATTAAAATCACCAAGTAACAGAATCGGTGGCGGTAATGACGAAATAAGGAAGGCAAAATCCGGAATAGATAATGCCCGAGAAGGAGAGAGATATAAAGAACAGAGCGTATACCACCTATGTAAGTGGATACGGGCTGCTGTGTAATGCAGCGAAGTATGAACAAATAGCTGATGGTACGGAATATCAGTGCGGAGAAGAAGGGCACTTTCATTAAAGGTCCCATCAGGAAAAGGATCTGAAGAATACAATAAATTATAGCCTGAGATGTGAGAAATAACAGCAGAGTGTAATTTTGGTTCCTGTAAGCAAACACCAACAGGGGCAAACTGGGAGAGTAACATCTGAAGCTCACCCCGATTACCCCTGAGGCCGCGTATATTCCACTGTAAATAGGCCATGATTGGCAATGATAAAGATACTTGAAATCCGCAGGTAAGGGTTCCTACGGACTAGAAGGGTTAGAAAAGTCCACATGCGGAGGCAGTGGAAAACGTTCAAGCAGCGAAGGAATGGTGCGCTGTGAAGAAAGGAGTTGCGCAGATGGAGCAGAGGAGAGAGAAAGAGTGGAAGGTGGATCAGTGTCCATTGATGGTTTGGTCTCTGCAATATATTCAGAGATTGCTTCAAGTGTTTCGGAATTCAGAGATGTCGTATGGGAGACAATATTGGGAATGGTAGGGGAAGGATGAGTAAAGATTGGAACTGTAATGGACTGTACCAAGGTAGGGGGAGGGGCGAAAGGGTGGAGGGAACTGGAGAAGCGTGGCAGGGGACAGAAGAGGCAGGAACCTGGGAGGTGGCAGAAGAGGAAGAAACTTGGGAGGGAACAGGGGAGGAAGGTACAGTACGAGGAGGAGGGTGAACCTCTACACTTGTAACTGAGCCAGTGAGAGGGGAAGAACCAGGGACAGAGACAGGGAGGGTAAAATGAGGAGGTGGAAGATGGATAGGAGGTGTTAACGGACCTTTTTTTGACTTTTGAGAAGTAGAGGGACGATTGGGAGGAGGTGTCGCACGAGGTCTCGTCGATACTGAGGCTTGTGAGAGAGAACTCGAAGAAGCGAGATTAGACTGAGGCGTTGAAGTAGGGACGTCTGAGCCGAGGACAGCAAAAGGATTCGATACAGGAGTGATTATGGGAGAGGTAACCACAGAGGTGGGTGTAGAAGATGGGATACCAGAAGTGGGGGGACGTTTTGAAACACGGGAATAAGAAACACGTGGGAGTCTCCCTTGGAGGCGGAGATGAGAAACTGCCATGGCATAAGGGAGACCTTCTGTCTCTTTGAGGTAATGGATTTCCCGCTCGTTTAAATACACCTGACAACGGCGAGAGTACGAAGGGTGAGCCTCATGACAGTTAAGGCAAGAGGGAGATCGATTGCAAGACGTATTAGAATGGTCATCGGCACCACAGACTGGGCATTCGGCGATAGATCTGCAATATTTCGCTGGATGGCCAAATCGCCAGCAATTTCTACACTGTTGTGGTGTAGGGATCACCTTTCGAACTTGTAACCGATGTCCTGCTATATAAACTGAGGATAGGAGTTCTCGGCTGTCAAAAGTTAAACAAGCCACATTGCTAGGGTATCGTCTCCGCCCACAGGCAGGAAGAACGTAAGTGTCTACCTTGAGGATTGGGAGATCTTGGAGTTCCAGCTGTTCAAGAATGTCAGTGCCACATGTCTGGAAATTTTGTTGAACTATGGTATGGGGCAGAATGACGGTACCACTACAAGAATTGAGGGAATGATGTTTTTCAAGAGTGACAGGAACAGTATTGATATGGGAAAGACGAGAGAGCTCATGAGCCTGGGTAGCATTCTGTACGGTAATGATGCGTGTACCGCTCTTAAGAGCATGAAAAGAAATATCTTTACCAACATGGCGTAGGAGTGCCTTGCCAATACTATGGTCAGAAAGATAGGCAGTAGAGGAAGTTGGTCGTAAAGTGAAGAATTTAGTCCATTGTTCAGTCTGAAACTGAGCGTGGAAAGGTAGTGAAGGACGTGTCGATCGTTTCTGAGAAGAACGAGAAGGTGGAGAAGTATCATCAGCAGGTAATTGTCGTTGGCGTTTAGGCATGGGACCAGAGTTGGTCCGACGTGGAACGGGTCGGCGATTTGAAAATTGCCGCACCATAGAGGGAGAGGCCGGAAGCATAGTCAGAGGAGAGCGAAGGTCCGATAAATCGAAGGAGTCAGTCGAGGCCTCAGTACCTGAAGCGGGTGAGGAAACAGCACCGGCAATAGGTACAGAGGCATGAAGAATGTCTGAAGAGTGGTCCAAAGACGAGGCGGGGTCAGAACGGGGTGCGGTATCAAGAAGGGGCCCGGGGGTACCAGGTTCATGGACTAGGGCTGCCATGGTTAGGTTACTTCTTTCTTTTTGTTTTTAAGAAAAAAAAAGAAAAGAAAAGAAAATAAAAATAAAAAAAAGAATAAAAAAAGGGGGGACCGGGGAGGGATAGTTCCTAGGAGGAATGAAAGGGCCAGAAATCTCCCTCCGCGCCCAAGAGGACCTCAGCACCGCAAGTAGCGCAGATGCAGCATGGAACCCGTGCCATACCCTACCCATCATGCTAGTAAACTAACAATCCGGGATAACAACCTCACATCTGCCGAGCTACCTCGGTGGACAAAAGAGAGGGCGGCCGGATATCCGCCACAAAGTATACCTCCTTCGGCCACCACCCCGGGAATCCGAGAGGTGGCTTCCAGAGATACACTCATCGCCCGAAAGACACCCAAAGCTACTCCGGGATACCGGAGAGGGATCGGGACATCCCCAGGCGATCCAGATTCCACGGCAAACTACGCCACCGCTAAGAACCTCAACGGAATGGGATGGACCCCGGTATCCTTTCCCCTACCTAGGAACTAGCGCGCCTGTGGGAGAAATCCCAAAGGACAAAAAGAGGAAGGGCAAAAGGGAGGGGTGGGGAGGAGGAGGAGGAAAGGAAAAAGGGGAGGATGGGGAGGATGGGATAGGGGAGGGGAGATTGGGGGGTAATTAGGTTCGGTCTGAGGAAGAAGACCGATAGGTCTAATTCCTCAGACCAAGAGCCTCTTCACCACGCCAAGGAGCCCCCCTTGAAGAGGTGCGGTCTTCTAAGAGTGGTCCATTATTGTGTCCAAGTACTGTATATACATGCCCCTGATACCTTACTGTTGATATGATTATGCCACTTTCGTTACAAGGTATGGATCGGTAGAAAGCAGATTTTAGTAATAGGGAATAAATTGTGGGGTGAAGTAGGATCCTGCTGGAGGGGGAGTGAGGGATGACTACTTTAGGATACCATCGTAAATTTTTCTGGTGTATTACGTCAGTTGTAATTCGATTGTCTATATACCATGCATTATTTTTTTTTTTATATTTTATTTAAAAAACACAATACACATTATACATGTATGCTATACATACGTCACATAAACAAAGACATGTGAACTATTAAATAATAAAAACAAAACAAATCCACGTTCCCTATCCCAGCACTAAACTTATACATAAACACACGTTCAACTATAAATGTTTGATACTCCCCAAAAAATGCCGAACATACATGTAACTACACTAAGGACAACCCACACCTGAACATACAGGTGGGTTTATTATATCCATAAATACAACCAGTATCTTATAACACAAAAGGCAATATAATCCAAAGAATGTCACACTTATTTACATTGTACATGAAAGTTTATATACAAAGACATTCTCATATAATCCAGTTCATTGCCCACTCATTTACTTACAACAAATACAAGAATGTATAAGAGTTTAATAAAAGAAGAACTATACTGGATATTAACAAAATCCTCTATCACACAATCCCAGTACTTAAAATAACACTATAGCTGATAGCCATATTACCACCAGTTACACATCCAACAACATGTCCTACAAAACCCCTCCTTTTACAATAATTAATAATGCCAGTGCAGACAAAAATATTTACATGCACCGTTCTAAGAAATACCTTAAGTATCCTAACAATTTTTTTTTTTTATATTTTATTTAAAACATCATAAATTACAAGATAGTATAAAATATTAAATACCACAATAATACAGGATCTGAACAAGATTACGAAGAATTATATCACAAGTGCAAGAGAAAAATTTTGAAACATGCAAACTACATACACACCATGCACTGACACACATAATACAAAATGATGATATATCTGTCACATACACACAAAACTGTTGGAGGGGGAACCGCCCCCCCATGAAAACTCATCTATAAATACACCCACATCATTCGCACACGTATTGATCACAGCAGTGATCAAACATAAATTTTCGTAACTTTATATATACATGCAACTGATTATGAGATTTAACTTAAGAACAAAGTCTGGTAATTATCCGAAAACATTTCTCTATAACAAAAATAAGCATTACACAAAATTGCATAAGCGCATAAAGCATCAACAACTGCAAAATTTTTACAGCATACGTTGCATCAGCAACGAAACTTAATAACATTACAAAGGTGATGGAAAACAAATTATGTAAAAAACGAATATAAACCTCGTCTAAGCGAAAAGAAAATCCCTACAAATTTACAATAAAAAACTGCGAAATTACATACCAGAAAAATTATCTTTGCAACAACTGGTAGACTAACATGGAGAGTGACTTCTATAACTCTTTTAATCACAAGGACCTATTTTATACAAATCTTGGGCTAATCAAAATCTTGCACACAAAACTTACATGTCAACACAGCACCACTCAGTACATACCTTCCCGACCCTCACATTCCTTCGCCAGTCCTTTACCTCATACACTCTCCCTCCAAAAAACTAATGCAACCCGCTTATAAAGGAAACCAGTCCTTTACGTATAATTATCTCGCCAACTGAATGAGGCCATTGACCGTAAGTTTGCAGTAGGTCTCCGGAAAACGTGTCCTCCACTGTTCCCCGTAAATAAGTTTGTTTCTGCAAACCGTTCTATATATGCCCGCCGCAATTGCTCTAATCCTAATTCTTCCTCCTCCCGTGTCCCTCATCCCCCAGGAAACATACAGAAAATCCACCACTACATACATAATTGCCCTTTTCACTTCTCTGGAGACCCCGCGTACTTCTAATGTTAAGGCTTGCAGGGTCCCTACATTACCCCCACCCATCAACCGAAAAACCTTCGCTAACCACACCCTTACCTCCCTCAACTCTTCACAGAAATAAACCGCATGAAAAGCTGTTTCCTGTTCTCCACAGTGATCGCAGGTCTGTTCCCTCACCAATCCCATTGAACACAAAACAGCTTTCGATGCTAATATCCCCATTATAAACCTATATACAAACTCCCGTACTCTCGGCATTAATTTAAGCTTTCGAAAGTCATTCCATATCATACCCCAATCATACAAGGGATAAACCGATACCCCCTGTATGATTTCCTGCCTTCTACTCATCGTCACCAAACGCCCCACCCTAAGTTTTTCCACCTCCCTAATCAATAACAATAACCTCAGCATATCCTCGCATTCAATTAATTCTTTTCCGCTCCACCATCTCTGCACATCCTTCATCACTTTCCCCACTCTAACCCCTCTTTCCCCCCCCCTCCCTAACGAACCTTTGTTTCACATATAAAGCCTTTACTCTCGGCCCCAACGCTAAAAGACCTACTCCTCCACTGCGTATATTCGACATCACCACCTCCTTGCTTAGCCATGCCCTCCCGAACCCCCAAACATAACGTAATGCCCTCCTCTGAATCTCATGTATGTCTGGAGTCCTCATTGGATACACCACAGCCATACTCCATACTTTACTATAAACTAATGAATTTACAATTATCGCCCTCTGTTGTTAGGTGACGTCCCCCGCCCGTAAAATCCTTAACCTTTTTACTGCCTTCTCCACCACCACCTCCGAATTCACCTGCCTAGCCTCCCGCGCATCTGTCATGTATATAACTCCACAAATTTTTAGCCTATCCACTACTTCCCACCCAAACTCCAACCCCAAGCCCCCCCCCCCACCCAGGCACCCACCTTCCCAACCTACCATTAATTTGTACTTGCACCATAGCAGACGAATACATTGTATCAACCCACCTCACCACTCCCATGCCAAAACCGAGATGCAACAAACTAGCCCTCAGAAAGTTTCTATCTACACAGTCGTATGCATTTTCCCAATCAATGCCCAAAAGCCCTCCCCCGCTGCAACCCTCCAAAAAATCCCTAATGCGGCCATGCCCATCTCTCATGCTTCTGCCCGGAATACCCATCTGCCCCTTATGAATAACCCCACCTAACACCTTCTTCATCCTATTGCCCAATATCTTCGCGAAAATCTTGTAGTCGGCACACATTAGCGAAATAGCTCTGTACTCACTCAATACTCTTCCCTCTTGCCTTTTGCGTACTAAGACAACTACACCCGTTCGCTGAGTCTGTCCTAACTTTCCTTCCCGTCGCATACAATTCATGACCCTCACCAGACAGTACTTAATGTGCTCCCATTGAATTCTATAAAAATCATTTGATATCCCATCTATACCCGGCGCCTTGCCAGTACTCATATTGAACACAGCCTCCTCAACTTCCCCCATGCTAATCTCACCTCCCATCCCCATGCCCTCCTCTTCACATGACCCTAGACCCTTCCCCCCCACACCTCAAAAGCATCGCCCTCCTCACCCTTCCCCCACTTCTTTTGGAACCAGAAATCAGCATAATTGCTCATGCCCTCTGTAGTATTCAGTACCTGTCCCTTGTGATAACCACCCATATCCTCACTTACCTCCAAGTTTAAAATAGTCGAATCCCTCTGCCTTACCCTAAAACCTCGCAAAACACTTCCCGAAGGTTTATCACCCCACAGCACAGCCTCCATTCCCGCCCTTACACGTACTGCATCAAATCTACCATTATGTAACTCAGCCAACCTGTCCTTGAGTTGCACCATGTGTCCGTACTGCCTCCCCCCCCTTCCTCATAACACCCATTTAGCTGATATTCAAAATAGTTTTGCAACCCATATCTCCACCCTGCCTCTTCCCTTCCCTTCCTCTTATAGAAACCTGTTATACCCGGCTTAGCGTGCCTTTCCCACCATTCTAAGACACACGACTCTACCTCTCTAGAATCCCAAAAAGCTTGCCACCATTCCCCAAAAGCCATACTCACCTCCTCACTCCTCACGAGTCTTGCATTTAATTTCCAGAAACCCGATTGTATCCTAACCATACCTTCCCAATCAAGGTCAGCTATAACTGCCCTATGATCAGAAAACCCCACATCAAAAGTCCTGACTCCCAACACACGTACAGCTTCCGTTGCATAGATCCTATCTAATCTTGCAGCATAATCTCGTCTGACAAACGTATACTCAACCTGCCAACCCCCCCTCCCCACAACATCCAAAACCCCCACGTCACCAAACACATTACGTAACAAGCCCAACATACACCCCGCCCCCCTCGGTTCCACATCCCCCCCCCTAATAACACAATTCCAATCTCCCCCTATGACAGTAACTAAAGGTAAACCCCTTAAATAGTACATCAAAAATTCTCTCACAAAGTTCTCCTTAACTCGTGCGTTGCCATCTGCCGGCATATACACTCCTATAAAACAAACCCTCGTTGCACCCCACTCCCCCTCCACCCACACGACCCGACCCCCCCCCCGCCCACCCCAAAATACGCAATGGACTGGTTTCCTTTACAGCCACAGCAACCCCACCTTTCAACCTCAAAGAGTCACTCACATACAACTTATATCCTTTCAAAGACAACTCACAACCAAACTTATAATTGTGCTCCTGAATGAAACATATATCTACATTAAATCTCTTTAAAAACCATTCCACCCATACTCTTTTAACCTCGGCTCTCAGGCCATTAACATTGATCGTTACAACCTTGAATTATGACAGTAGAGGCGGCTTTCCCCGCCGCCTTGGAATGGCACCCGCCTGACCTGGCTGCTGACTAGAGCCCCGTTTGTCACCTTGCCTGTCCAGTCCCCCAACCCCCCCCCTTAACCTTGGAACCTTTCAGTACTTCAGCACCGCTACACCTACTCTCCGGGAGATCCAACCTGGGTTTCCAAGCCTTCTTCCCAGGTCTCTGCCCTGGCGTTAAAACGTCATCCATATCAAACGTCCCAGCTGTTCTCTTTCGTGAACCTCCATCTCCACATGTAACCTCCTCTTCCATGCACTCTCTGTGCACCTCAGCCACTACCGTGTGCTTCTTCCCCTCATTGCACACGGTCTTCCCACGTCCCGATGAGACTGTAACCTCCTCCAATGAGCGTCCATGCTGCTCTCCATCCAGACTCCCCTCCACCTCACTCAGGAAGTTATTCAAAACCTCATCCAACATTTCATCCTGTTGCATTACAGGCTCACCGTCATCGTTCGTCGTCGTCGTCGTCGTCTGCTCCGGCCCCGTCCCCACAGGTAACGTAGCACAAGAGACCGTCTCCGCCTCTGCTTTATCCACTTCCTCACTCCAACTGTATGATGCCTGCCTTTCAGCCGCATCTGACTCCTGTACCACAGGATCCAACTACTGATCCACCGGTGTTGGCATTTGTTCCCTCCGTCCTGGTTTCCTGTGGCATTGGGCCGCCATATGTTCAAATGATCCGCACAGCCTACAAGTCCGCCTCTGTCCTGCATAGTATACGTATACCTGCGTTCGGAACTCTTCCAGCAAAACATATGAAGGAATTGATTGCCGTAGCGTCATCTTCAGATTGAAGGATCCTTCGGGCAGTCCCACATAAGCCCCATCCTTCCACACTCCCAATTCCGCAGCATGAATCTTGCCATAACGACGGAATACCGCAACCACATCATACTCTGTAGCTTCAAAGGGCACATTCCTTACTTTTACGTATGTCACATAGCTGGATACATCATGTAGACATACCTCCACTGCTGCATTCACGGCCATCCTCTTCTCGTAGTACTTGTCAACAATGCTTGAGTAAAATCCAGCATTTATAAATTTGATGAAAATCCTCTTAACTCCGTTAACAGCCACACCATAAAGTTCTTCATTGGGTATCCCATACACATCACGTATAATCGTAGGGAGTAGCACCTGCATGGTAGAACTGCTTAGGGCCCCACGTACTAATTCCACAAAGACAGTATTCACCCTACGTCCATGTCTGTCCGCCATTTTGATTGCTCAAAACAGGTAAACTGCGCAGAAAATCAACTGAATCGGGAGCGCCTGCGCAGCACGTCCACTCAGCCCGGAAGCGAAGAGGACAATCAATATACCCTTACCTCATTAAACCTTAATGGGAATTTACCAGAAGTTGGTGATGCATGAACAAAAAACACAAAAATATAAAAATACATACGAAAACAGATATGGACATTACATTCCTATACACACACACCTGTATAAGCGGAAGAATATACACCCACAATATTTAATATCAATAATAATAATGCATCAACCATGAACTTCAAACTGTCATAACAACATTGTATAACATGGAGTTTACACGTAAAATATAAGAGAATACATTACATGCTACCTCATCTTTAAAACTAGCTTATGGAAATATTTAATATAATCCAAGACTAGAATTATCACATTGAAACATGTCAAATTGGTTCTCCCCACACAAGGACGGGGCAAGAAACCCCCTCAATGAAGACTATACAGGTACTCCCCTACAACTAACTAAATCCTAGCTTAAGATAATGACTGGACATAAGATCCTAATCTCCCTGTCTGAAACACAAATTAAACATCCTTGACATAGTAATATTCACTACATGAATGTGTGTAAAAGTATTACAATCCTTCTTCTATATAGGAGTACAGCTTTAAAGGAAAGTACTTTTTTATTATTATTATAATCAAAAAGAAGCGCTAAGCCACAAGGGCTATAAGGAAAGTACTTGCAGCTACGTGTTTAAAACTACAAAAATACAAGCATCATCCTATACTAACGTACACTTGACCTACAGTGTTTCCTTGTTTTATTTTAATTTTTTAACACATCTCATATTAATAAAAAGGATTACTAGAATTCACTGGCAGTATCATTTTTTTTTTTTATATTTTATTTAAAAAACACAATACACATTATACATGTATACTATACATACGTCACATAAACAAAGACATGTGAACCATTTTTTTTTTTTTTTATATTTTATTTAAAAACTTCATGTACAGATATTAATAGGTACATATATAAAAAAATGATCAAGGACAACATCAGTAAAACAATATATAAACACAAAACAATCCAGGCAACATCTGACAGTCTACTATATACAAGTTTTTATAACATATCACAATTTAAGAAGGAATAAAGTTATAATAACAAAGGTCACAAAATGGCTATTAATAAAACTCCTAAAATTACAACCTCAACACAATAATGCTCCAAGCTTAATGACAATCACCCATAATACCACTCGCAACAAATACACCAGACCTACAATATGCCTTATTAAGAAACCTGTGCTGCAACACAGGTGACCCATCATCCCCCCCCACTCACACACACATTGAAAACTAACCCTATCACCAACCTGAATAATCATGACATTAATTATCCTCAATTTAGGATTATTATGACACATGTCACTTGAGGAAGCATTATTTACAACCATGAATGGTACAGGACTACCAAAATTACAATACCTTAAATAAGAACAATAATAATAGGTAATTACTACCAAAACTGATGCTGGACCACATTACAATAAAACAAAAATAACTCAGTGCTTCAAGGAAATAGTGAAAGGAAAACCCTCTCAAGAAAATTCAAATTCAATTGCAATACCAGTGTAAGTGGAACATAATACGCTACCAAAGAAATATACATGTTATATAATTTATAGGTTATACATTAATACATGTTATATATTTAATCTGCTCCTTACACCTTCCCCATCAAGGGAACTAAGCAAAACTTATCTTGCACAACCTCTCATCTGGTCACACACTAGTACCTCCAATCACACCCAACCACATCACTGCATTCCCAAGGAGGTGAGCCCGTTGAAATCCCCTGAACCCCCCCCCCTTTTACCAACCCACTCACCCCTGCAGTTAAAGCCCCTTATAACGCCAATAAATTCCCTATTGTTAGTCCTCTATAACCTTCAGAAAAATACTCTTCCCACCTTTTCCCAAAAATGTCTCTGTTGCGACACAAAGTTCGATAAAACGTCGCCGCCAAAGTCCTTCTCAGCACATCCCCACCCACCTTCCCCCTCATACCCCATAAAACATATATGTAGTCCACGATGACATATGCTAAACCTCTTACCACACTCTCCTCCACACCACTCATATCAAGACTCAACGCTCGCAATACCGCCACACCTTGGCCCCCCACCCTCACCACTACCTTACGCATCCATACCCTGATGCACTCCAAACCTTCACAAAAATAGACGACATGATACGCAGTCTCTTCCCCACTGCATCTGCCACACCCCCCACCCTCAATAACCCTCCTGTCTCGGAGCATCGCTCCCGTTGGCAAAATCCCATGCAGGAAACGGTACATAACCTCACGCGCCCTAGGTCGTATCCTTAATTTACTAAACCTTCGCCATATTACATCCCATGCATACATGGGGTAGATCCCTTCAACCGGCGCCACTACATGTCCCTCTAACAATTTACACAAAGTTCCCACCTTTACTTTTCCTGGTTCCCTGGCTAACATTAAGGCGCATAACACTGTCTCGCATTCCTTCATTTCCGCCCCTCCATACCATTTCCTCAGGTGAGCATGTACCTTATCTAGCTGACCCTCCCTCCATCCACCTGCACTCATCACTTCCCTCTTAATAAACACACATTTCACGCGCTTTCTCAAGTCCAACAAACCCAACCCTCCCCTACATACCGGCAATGTCACTACCTCCCTTCGCAACCAGTTGCACCCTGAACCCCACAAAAATTTGAACACCATTCTAAGAATACTCGTGATCGCCGTTCCTGTTAACGGCATCACAGCCGAAACAAACCAGACTTTACTATATAGTAATACATTGATGACAATTACACGCTGCCTAAGGGTTAAATGGTGAGGTCGCAGCATTCCCAACCGTCGCTGCACCTGTTCCACCATCCTATTCGAATTGCTAACCCTTGCAGCACTCAGGTCAGCCTCATACATGACACCGCAGATTTTCAGACTCCCGGTCCTCCGCTGCACAACATCACATCCCCACTCTAATCTCTCTGTCCACTCTCCCAGCCCCATGATCATTGACTTTTCCAGATTTACCTTCATCCCAGTAGCTCTCCCAAAAGTGTGTACAACTTCCCCCAAAAGTCCTAACCGTGTCTCCTCACTTGCCAAAATAGTGGTATCATCAACATAGCCCACCAAACCAGGCCACGGCTTCAGCTCACCATCCCTCCCCCCCGGCCTTAGACGATCCTCCACCATCCTATAAAAGGGATCCTGAACACATGCAAACAATATTTGTGATAAAGGACATCCCTGCCGAAGACCCCGCTCCATGTTGACACCCCCCCCCCACACACCCATTGATTTGCACCCTTACCTTCGCATTTGAGTACAGCGTATCCACCCACCCCACTATTTCTTCGCCAAACCCCTGTCGTAGGAGAATATCCCTCAAAGCCTTTCTTTCCACCCTATCATAAGCCCCTTGCCAATCCAACGCCACCAACGCTCCTCTTTCCCTTTCCATGTCCTCCAGGAACCCCTTGATAATCCCGTGGCCCACGCTCATTGACCTACCAGGTAAACCAAACTGAGACTCAAACACGACCCTCCCCACAACACATTTAAGCCGATTCCCAAGAATTTTCGCAAATAATTTATAATCAGCACAAAGCAATGAAATGGCTCGATAATCCCGAAGGGTACTCTGCTGTTTACCCTTTGGGACCAACACCACCACCGCCGTTGCCTGAGATTCTCCCATCTTACCTCCGTCTTTCATGGCATTCATTAACCTTACTAGGAAACCCCTAAGCAGACCCCAGTGCTGTACATAAAATTCGCTAGGTAAACCATCGATCCCGGGTGCCTTACCCTTCCTCATGTCCATAAGGGCTCTCCATATTTCCCCCTCCTCAATGACCCCACCCAGTGCCTCCCGATCACTCCTCCCCAGTTTGCACGGCACATACTCACATACCTTCCCAAGAACCTCACCATCCACCCCACTACTTTTCCCGTATTCCTCAAACCATCTATCTGCATATGCACTCATCCCCTTGGTGTCCCTTAATACCTGACCCTCTCTAAAACCCCCCACAGAAGATATGACTTGCAAACCTGGTATTGTAGTCGTTCGCTGTCGTACCTTCTGTCCTCGCAGCACACAAGCTGATGGCTTGTCGCCCCAGAGTACTTCGTCTAACCCCGCCTGTACCCGTACAGCTGCAAAACGTTCTTCTTGCAAATCCCGTATTCTGTCCTTCAACATGTGTATATCCTCCACCGGGTACACCCCGGCCACCGCTCCCCCTCGTAACAATTCCGTAATCTAGATTCTAAGTAATTTGACAAACCATACCGCAATTGATTAATGCGTTTGCCTTCCCTCACATAAAAATGACGTATTCGTAACTTAGCCACACTATCCCACCATCCTACCACGTCTTCCTCAGTTCTTCTGTCGGCACAGAGCTGTTCCCAAAATATTGCAAACGCTTCCACTCCCTCCCTATCCCCCAAAACCATCGTGTTCAGTTTCCAATAACTTCCCTCCCTACGAGCCAAAGCATCCCATCCCACCTCCACTAATACCGCCCTATGATCAGAAGACACCATCTCTATAGTTTTAAAAGACTCTACCAAAACCCTCCGAGATAAATATAACCTGTCGAAACGAGCCGCATATCCCCTTCTTATAAACGTATGTTCCACCTCCCACAGACCTCCCCCGAAAGCATCACGTAACTGAAGATCTCTAAGCAGGCCCCCCAAGACTGAGGAAAAATATCCCGCTCCTCTGGGTTCCACGTCTGTCTTCTTAATTACACAATTCCAATCCCCCCCCACAATCGCGACAGACGGTAACGTGCGTAGGTAATACACGAGCTCCTCCCGCACAAAATCCATCTTCACTTTCACGTCACTTTCTGCTGGGGCATACACACACACAAACGCCACTCTCTCTCCCATCCACCATCCTTCCACACGTAATACTCTCCCCCCTCCCCCCCCCCCTCTTTCCTATGCAATACAAACGGGCCCGCCTCCCTGATCAACACACCCACTCCTCCTTTTAAACGCTCAGACGGCAACACATAAGCCTGATACCCAGGGACCACTAATTCACGACCAAGCTTAAAATTGTGCTCCTGCAAAAAAGCTACGTCAACCTTATACCTATTCAAAAACATCCTGAAGCACTCCCGTTTAACACCATCACACAGACCATTAATATTTATTGTTACACACCTGAGGCCAGCTTAAGGTTTCCTTCCTCGCCTCATGTCAAGATTCTTCCCTTTCAGACTGTTCCCCTGGACTGTGCCTTTGCCACAGGTTCCCCCCTCCTTCCCAACCATCCCCCCCCTTCTGTTGTGGCCCTCTCGCAGAGTCACTCTGGGTACCAGAACCCCATGTCTTTTTCCCCGGCCTTTGCGCCGGTGTCAGAACATCGTCCGAATCTGACGCTGCTGCCCTTTTCCTTGTAGCTCCCTCAGTTTCCATATCTGAGTCCTGGGAGCCAGCACAATGGACTTCCACCTCTACCACCCTTAATCCGCCTCCATGCCCCTCCATGGCACTCGCACTGTCCACCACAGGTGCCACCTGATCCTCCCCTTCCCCACACACACCTTCTACCCTGATCCCAGGGTCTTGTTCGCTGTAACTCTCCACCTCCGTAGACTGTAACATAGCCTGTATCACCGTCTCCAACTCCTCCTCAATAGCCTTCACTGCTGCGCCCTCCTGTACCTCCTCACTTGACAACTGTACTGTTGATGGGCCAGGTGATTCATGGATCACCACTTCTTCCGATTCCCCAGGAGGAGCCACCACCACTTCACTCCACATGCGACCACGCCCTCCTCCTTGCACCCGTTCTTCTTTAGGCATTGGGTGCTCATGCGCAGGTGCTCCGCCCCTTGCCGGCCCAGGAGCCACTGTTGATGGGCCAGGTGATTCATGGATCACCACTTCTTCCGATTCCACTGGAGGAGCCACTACCTCTTCACTCCACATGCGACCACGCCCTCCTCCTTGCCCCCGTTCTTCCTTAGGCATCGGGTGCTCATGCGCAGGTGCTCCGCCCCTTGCCGGCCCAGGAGCCATACTCCGCTTGCCACAGTCTGCCGCCATATGGTCAAATTCGCCACACAGTCGGCACGTACGCCTCTGCCCCGCATACGCTACCATTACCTGGGTTCTAAACTCTTCGAGATATACATACGAGGGTATAGGATGCCTAAGCGTCATCTTGAGATTAAAAGAACCCTCAGGAAATCCTGTGTAAGCACCTTTTACCCATTTGCCAGGTTGGGCCAGATGTACAGTTCCATAACGTTCGAAAACATTTCGAATATCTACCTCATCAGCCTCAAAAGGCACGTTGCGGAGCTTAACCCACGAATAATGTCTTGATACATCAATCAACTTGACCCTCACTGCCGGTGTTACAGTAATGCTGACATCTTGGTAACGATCAACCAAAGCCTCGTATACTTGAGCAGTTAGCACTTTCACGAAAATTCTATATACACCGTTCAGTGCCACTCCATATAAATCCTCGTCTCTGATGCCATATGTCTCTCGTATAATTTTGGGCAATAACACATCGACTGACGTAGGTGTTAAAGCCCCACTAATAAGTTCAATGCCCACAGTATTCACTCTTCTGCGAACACCTGGCGCCATGTCGTTGACTGATTAGCTCGTCTGGGAAACAGTAGAGGGGTGCAAAGCACGTCCGCACTCTACCTCATCCAGGCAGCGAATGCACAACACCTCCTCGTACCACTGCTGTCAGGTTACTGAGGAGCGTCAGGCAAGGGGGTCTGCACGGCCCAATAGCGATGCAGACAATCAACGTGTGAACCATTAAATACTAAAAACAAAACAAATCCACGTTCCCTATCCCAGCACTAAACTTATACATAAGAAACACACGTTCAACTAAAAATGTTTGATACCCCCCAAAAAATGCCGAACATACATGTAACTACACTAAGGACAACCCACACCTGAACATACAGGTGGGTTTATTATATCCATAAAATACAACCAGTATCTTATAACACAAAAGGCAATATAATCCAAAGAATGTCACACTTATTTACATTGTACATGAAAGTTTATATACAAAGACATTCTCATATAATCCAGTTCATTGCCCACTCATTTACTTACAACAAATACAAGAATGTATAAGAGTTTAATGAAAGAACTATACTGGATATTAACAAAATCCTCTATCACACAATCCCAGTACTTAAAATAACACTATAGCTGATAGCCATATTACCACCAGTTACACATCCAACAACATGTCCTACAAAACCCCTCCTTTTACAATAATTAATAATGCCAGTGCAGACAAAAATATTTACATGCACCGTTCTAAGAAATACCTTAAGTAACCTAACAATTAGGGTCATACCCTTACCTCATTAAACCTTAATGAGAATTTACCAGAAGTTGGTGATGCATGAACAAAACAAAACACAAAAATATAAAAGTACATACGAAAACAGATATGAACATTACATTGCTATACACACACACCTGTATAAGCGGAAGAATATACACCCACAATATTTAATATCAATAATAATAATGCATCAACCATTAAATTCAAACTGTCATAACAACATTGTATAACATGGAGTTTACACGTAAAATATAAGAGAATACATTACATGCTACCTCATCTTTAGAACTAGCTTATGGAAATATTTAATATAATCCAAGACTAGAATTATCATATTGAAACATGTCAAATTGGTTCTCCCCGCACAAGGACGGGGCAAGAAACACCCTCAATGAAGACTATACAGGTACTCCCCTACAACTAACTAAATCCTAGCTTAAGATCAAACTTGTTGATGACTGGACATAAAATCCTAATCTCCCTATCTGAAACACAAATTAAACATCCTTGACATAGTAATATTCACTACATGAATGTGTGTAAAAGTATTACAATCCTTCTTCTATATAGGAGTACAGCTTAAAAGGAAAGTACTTTTTTATTATTAAAATCAAAAGAAGCGCTAAGCCACAAGGGCTATAAGGAAACTTGCAGCTACGTGTCTAAAACTACAAAAATACAAGCATCATCCGATACTAACGTACTCTTGACCTACAGTGCTTCCTTGTTTTATTTTAATTTTTTAACATCTCATATTAATAAAAAGGATTACTAGAATTCACTGGCAGTATCATTTTTGTACATGTTCAGTACTGCATGACATAAAACACCATAACAGCTGCGTAAGCCACCTATCCTTGACAGTGAGTGTAATAATATACCCAAACCAAAATATGTAATGTATGACGTTCTAGGTGTTACTGAATGAGACCATGGTACTGAACGCAAATATAAAATAACCTTCCAGGAACATAACCAGTTCACGAATGTATGCTCTCACTAGCTCACTCTCTCATCACCTTCACCACTACTAGCACAACCTTACACCCCCCCCCTCACATTAAAGGAGACCCGTCCCTTGCCCCCCCCCTGTTCCCTGAGAAGTTGTGCTACAGTGAGATTACGATAACCTACCGAAAAACTTGATTCCCATCTCCCCCCATATATTAATCTATTCCTACACCTTGTCCTAAAGAACCTTGCTGCTAACGCTTTTATCCTCAACTGCCCTTTAATCTGCCTCATTCCCCAAGAAACATGCAAATAATCTGCCATAACATACATCAAAGCCCTCCCCACTTCACTTGCTACCCACTAACATCCATCGACAAAGATCTAAGAAAAGACCAACTCCCCCTCCCCCCCCAACAACCTAATAACCCCCGCCATCCAGACTCTCACCACGCCCAAAGATGAACAAAAATATACCACATGATAGGCAGTTTCCTCCTCCCCACAGAATAAACATGTTGCCTCTCTCACCAACCCCATCTTATGCAACATTTGCTTAGATGCAACCACACCCATGAGAAAACGGTATACCATCTCCCTGACCCTTGCTGGTATCCTAAGCTTCCAGAACTCCCCCCATATGACCCTCCAGTTATACATGGGGTATACTGCGACCCCCTGCAATACACCCTTTCCCCACACCACACCCACCACTGTGTTTACCTTCAAACTTTTAACCTGCCCCACTGTCAACAAGAATCTTATTACATCTTCACACTTTCTCAAATCCCTGCCACACCACCAGTTTCTAGCATCCCTCATCACCCTATCTTCCCTAACACCCCTCTCCTCCCCCACCCTTAGATACCTCTGCTTAATATATAATGCCATTACCCTAGGCCCTAAGGCCAACAAACCTAGTCCCCCCCGTTTCACCTCCGTCATGACCACCTCCTTGGACAACCAGGCCCTCCCAAACCCCCACACAAACCTCAACACCCTCCTCTGTATTTCCTGTATATCCTGCACCCTCAAAGGGAACACCTCCGCCACACCCCAGACCTTACTATACACCACCGAGTTAATTACCAACGCCCTCTGCTGTAACGCCACTTCACTAACCCTCAAACCTTTTAACTTGCCTATAACCCTACTCGTGACTGTTTCTGAGTTAATCCTCCTACATTCCTGCAACTGCTTCATATACCATATCCCACACACCCTAATTCTGTCACAAACCGTCCATCCCATCTCCTCCCCCAATCTCCCCCCAACCCATGTTCCTACTTCCAATAACCTAGACTTTGCTAAATTAACTACCACTCCTGAAACATTCCCAAAACTCCTTATCACCTCTCCCACCCTTCTTAAAGCCTCCCCACTCGTAACTAACACAGTTGTGTCATCCACATAACCTACTATTCCCCCCATGCTTCCCCCCTACCCCCCCGCAATTCCTCCTCCACAGCCTCAAAGAAAGGATGTTGCACACATGCAAAGAGCAACTGTGATAGCGGGCAACCCTGCCTTAATCCCTGTTCCATCATCACCGCCCCTTCCCCCAGCTTTCCATTAACCTGCACCCTCATGACAGCCCCCTCATATAGAGTGCGCACCCACCTCACTACCCCCCCCTCCAAAACCCAATTTCTCCAAACAGCCCCACAAAAAGTCCCTCTTCACGCAGTCATAGGCCTGAGCCCAATCCAAGCCAAGGATGTCCCCTCCCTGGCAGTTCTCTATAAAATCCCTTATCCCACTGTGCCCATTCTTTATAGTCCGTCCCGGTATCCAATACTGCCCCTCATGTATGCTATTCCCAATTACCTTCTTTAACCTGTTACCCAATACCTTCGCAAAAATTTTGTAATCCGTACACATTAACGACAATGGACGATAATCTCCCAAACCCTTCTCCTCCCCCCCTTCTTTGGCACCAAAACAACAACCCCAGTTCTCTGTGTTTGCGCCATTCTACCACGTTTCAACATATAATTCAGAACCGCCACTAGGCACTCCCTCAGATCCTCCCAATGTGCTCTGTAAAAATCATTAGATAACCCATCTATTCCTGGTGCCTTCCCCTGACTCAACCCATTCACCACCTCCCCCACCTCTGCCCCCGTAATGCCACCCTCCAACATTTCCTGATCCCCCTGCCCCAAACCCTGATGAACCCCTATAGCTCTAAATGTTTCTAACCCAACCACCCCTCCCCTTCTCTTCCATTTCTCCGTAAACCAATAATCAGTATACCTACTGATAGAATCTGTGTCAGAGAGACCCTGTCCCTGCACATAACCCTCCCCTCCCTCCACGACAATATGTGCCACGGTATTCCTCAACTGTCTGTCCTTGAATTTTCGGAGTACATACCCGGTTGGCTTATCACCTTTTAGTACGTCCTCCAATCCTGCCCTGACCCTGAGTGCATCAAAACGTTCATTATGCATCTCCACTAAACGACTTCTAAGTTCCCCCATAACTCCTCCCACACCTTCCCTACCCCCCCCCCATAACAATCATTCAACTGGCCCTCTAAATAATTCTGCAATCCAAACCTCCAGCGTGCCCATTCCCTGCCCCTCTTCTTAAAAAATCCTGCAATCTGCACCTTTGCCTGCAACTCCCACCAATCTAGCAAATCCACCTCCTCATCCCTAGCCTCCCAAAACCCTTTCCACCATGTCTGAAAGGACCTACCTTGATCTTCCTCCTGTAAAAGCCTCACATTTAATTTCCAATAACTCTGATATATTCTCGGAATACCATCCACCCGAAGGTCAGCCAACACTGCTCTGTGGTCAGATAAACCCACGTCTACTGTTCTAACCCTCTCCACTCCTATCCCCTGCCTCACATAAATCCTATCCAACCTTGCCTCATAACTCCCCTGTACATAGGTGTGCTCGACCTGATACCCCCCCCTGCCGACCACATCTACGACCCCGACATCACGCAATGCATCCTGTAAGACACCCAACACGCACCCCGCCCCCCTATGTATTACGTCTGCATGCCTAATCACACAATTCCAATCACCTCCAATTATCGCGATAGCAGGTAAACCCCTGAGATAGTATAACAATACGTCCCGAACAAAGTCTGTTTTTATCCTCACGTTACCAATCGCGGGCATATAAACTCCCACAAAACATACTCTGCTCTCCCCCCACCACCCATCCACCCGAACAACCCTCCCCCCTCCCCCCTCCTCCCACCCCATGACTCGCAATGGACTGGTCTCCTTTACTAAAACAGCCACTCCTCCCTTTAAAAGCCTTGCCATGTTTACAAACAACTTATATCCTCTCAATCGCAACTCACTACCTGACTTATGGTTATACTCCTGTAGGAAACAAACATCCACGTCATACCTTTTGAGGAACCACTCCAACCATACCCTTTTTACTTCAGTCTTTAGGCCATTAGCATTTATTGTTACACACCTGAATGGTCAAGGAAAGGCGGCTTACCTCTGTGCCGCTGCGCCTTGCTCACACTTCCCTTCAAGCTGCTCACACTTTCCTTACTACTCTTTTTAATAAGACCCCCTACCCCCCCTGTCCCTACCCCCCTGTCCCTCCCCCCCGATTTTCCCTGTACTCCCCCCCTGTAGGGGATTTTCGTACCGCCTCTGCCCATGCCTTCTTACCTGGTCTTTGCCCAGGTGTTAAAACGTCATCTAATTCAGTCAACCCTGCTGGCCACTTCCTAGAGCTGCCTCCCAAAGCCATCTCTTCCTCAGGTACATCCTCCCTGTGTACCTCTGCCACCACAAGTGTATCCTTTCCACTATTCCCTGTTACTCCCTTCTTCTCACTCAGCCCTTGCAATCGCTGCCTATCACTGGTCCGTCCATCCATGTCCTCTCCTACCAAAGTCTCCTCCAAGAATTCCTGGAGCACTGACTCCAAGGACACCTCCTGTGTCGACTCCGCCACTTCCTCCACCACCACAGGCGTTGGAGTAGGATCTCCATCCTCCACCGGGAGTGTGACACACGTCCCCATCTGTTCTCCCTCCTTCTCCACCTCCTCACTCCATAGAGGAGTCCCAGTTTTCGCCGTCGCCACCACATTCGTCTGCTGGACCTCCTCCACCGGGGCTGGCACCCCTGGGGCAACTCTACGTGCACATTGCGCCGCTATATGTTCATAAGAGTTGCAAAGACGACACGTTCTCCTTTGTCCCGCATAAGACACATATACCTGAGTTCTGTTGCCTGTCAACATCACATACGAAGGTATAGGATTCTTTAATGTCATCTTGATGTTGTATGAACCTTCCGGGAGGCCCTCATATGGTCCATCCCGCCATACCCCTCCTCTAGCCTCATGAATGACTTCGTAATTGCTGAAAACGTCCTCTATACCAAACTTGGTCGCCTCAAAGGGTACATTTCTCACTCGTACCCACGTATAGTAAGTAGACACGTCATGCATACACACATCCATCGTCGAGTTGAGGCACATTCGGCGTTCCTGGTACTCCTCCACCACACTGCTGTAGAAACTGGCCCTCAGAAACTTCACAAATACTCTTTTCATCCCATTAAGGGCCACACCATACAGTTCCTCGTTAGGGATGCCATATAGATCCCTAATAATTGCAGGAAGAAGTACGTTCATCGTAGCAGGGCTCAGAGAACCCCTTAACAGCTCAATGCAGATTGTGTTAATCCTCCTGCCGGTGTAATCCGCCATGTTTGATCAGTGCAAACTGCGCAGAAACCAGGTGAAGTGGGAGCTACTGTGCAGTCCGTCCGCACGGCCCAATAGCGATGCGAGCAATGATGCATTATTGTAAGCAGTACAATTATTTCAAGTGGATGTATTATGCAGACACAGATTTTTTACATATCGTGGATATTTTTTGTAACCATGGTATAAGTTTGTTTTGCTAGGTAGCTCCTTTATGTTTTGTTGATATTATACGTTTTGGTCTGTATTCTAGGAATTGTGGGAAGGGGTTTTGTTTTCACACAGAATACTGATGTGTGCACGTAATATTGTTGGTTGGATGACAGACCTGGTAACGTTTTCTCAATTTGATTTATATTTGATGTATGGATTTTAATAAAATATATATAAAAAAACCATTACACCATTAATTCTCGCAACCTACGCACATTCATACCTCTATACTGAACTGGAAATTTTATATCCCATCTCCTTCCATACACGACCTCATTCCTACACTTTGTTTTATAAAAATGCCCAGCTAAAGCCCGTATTCGCACTTCCCCCTCCACCTCCCTCATAGCCCACGATATATTAATATATTCCACTACCAAATACATGACCGCCCTTCTCACACTATCACCCACTCCCTCTATGTCCAAACTCGATGCTTTCAATACCATTAACCTACCTCCTCCAACCATCTCTAAGACCTTACAAAACCATAGATGTACCCTTGCTATACCCTCACAAAAATACACCACATGATATGCAGTCTCTGCTTCCCCACACAAAACACATGTAGACTGCACAACTCTCATCTGATACAAAAGTACTTTAGTGAGTAATATCCCATGTAAAAACCTATACATAGTATCCCGCACCCTGACTTTAAATGTAACTTGCAAAACGCACCCCAGATACCTGCCCAATTATATAAAGGAAAGACACTTTTCCCCTCCATCACCTGGTTGCCCCTCACAGTCCTCCCCAACACTCGCACCAACACTTTTCCCGGTATACTAACCCTCAATAAAAATCTCAACGTACACTTACACTCCTCCAATTCCCTACCCCCCACCACTGCCGCACATCATCCATAACCTCACTCACCCTTACACCCCTATCCCCACCCAACCGTATATAACTATGTTTCACATACATACTTTTCAGTCTACTACACAGTGGAATTAATCCTAATCCTCCCCTCCCAAATGATGTTGCCACGACTCTCTGCTTAAGCCAATGATAACCATATCCCCAAATAAAACGCATTACCTTCTTTTGCACCAACCTCACATCATTCTTCATCAACAGATAAACCACAGTCACATGCCACAATTTAGGGTAAATGATTGTATTTATAACTATGGCCCTCTGATGGATCGTCAGCCCACTCGTCTGTATTCCTCCCAATCTCCTAAATACTCCTTGCACAACCCTTATGGAGTTGGTCTCTCTAGCTTCTTGCCCTGCCAACCATACTTTTGTCCCAAGTTCCCTTCCACCCATGAACCAACCTCTAACAATTTAGACTTAACTGCATTAAGACGCATACCTGTTGCCCCACTAAATATCTCAACGATTCGACCTACATTCCTTAATCCCTCCTAATTCGTCTTTCAGTCTTTGAGTAGAGAGGACGTGTGCTACTGCTGTCCCCTATAGTTGACCGGTGGCAGTTTCATTTTCTCAGCATGGCGCTGGCGGGTAGATGCCGCGTTAATACTGTGTATAGAGTTGACCCGTGGGGCTGTGCTTGGACCATCGACGGTGCTACTATTGCCTGCGATAATTCGTGATACCTATGGTATTGCCAACGAGGACTTGTGCGGTGTGGCAATGAATGGCGTATCAAGGATCTTTGTGAAGTTCTGCTCGGCTCATGTTTACAAGGTGGTGGTTGACAAGTTTCAGGAGGTTAATCTAGTGGTTAACCATGCAGTGTCAGTGAAACTACATGACGTCTCCTGCTATTACACATAGGTAAAGGTCAGAAATGTGCCCTTTGAGGCTGATGTGTCTGACATTCGAGCTGCATTGGGTAATTATGGCACCATACACATGGCTACAGCAGGGAGGTGGTTTGAAGGCCCATATGCAGGGATACCAGAAGGTACGTTTTCTGTAAAGATGACATTATGACACCCAATCCCTTATGTGATCTTGCAAGACTTCAGGACTCAGGTAATGATGTCGTATGCAGGACAACGCCGCACTTGCAGGTTGTGTGGCGCATATGATCATATGGCTGTACAGTGTGAACGACGACGAGGTGCCAAGGTTGGGCAACAAAGCACGGACGTTGGGGAGAAAGCTGCGGGGCAAGATATGCCTGATGAGCCGGTGCTACCATCAGGATTGTCCTGGAGGGAAGAGGTTGAGAGGTCTACGGAGACAGCGTGTGCCACACTCCCGGAAGTGTCGCCTTCTTTGGAGGCGGAACCAGTAGAAGGCCCAGCTCTGCAAGATGTGCATAACAATGATGTCGAGGAATCCATTGCCTCCGTGCTGGATGAATTGTTTACAGAGAGGAGCATGAGTCCAGCAATGGACCCACCCTTAGAAGTGGGACCTGCTGCGAAGGTGGAAGTTGGACACGAAGAGCAGCTGGTCATGGGCGTCCCAGATGCCTTTCTAAAACATACAGTGGAGATGGAAATCCACCAGGACTGCACTGTGGATGAAGACATGCAGGTGGAACTTGTAAAGCAAAAGTATTCTGTATTGCTTTCAGAATCGGAGGAAGTACTGACGCCAACCCAGCGATCAGGGAAAAAAACCTGGGCGGATGTGCCACAGAGAGGGGCCTGTAGACCTAAAGTTCAGGGGTTGGTCAAGAGTGCTTCAAAAGGGGTGGGGTTGAAAAAGGTGGGAACAAAAGATCTGGTGAGAAACATTCAGTATCGAGAGGAAAACCCCCACTGACCAATTTAAGTGCCTGACAATAAATATTAATGGTTTGACGACTGTGCGAATGCGTGTATGGTTCCGAGAATTTTTGGTGCGTAATAATGTTGACGTTGTGTTCATACAGGAACAGAATCATAAATTAGAAAGTGAGTTGTGGATAGATGGGTATGATGTGTATGTGGAGAATGCTATATGGTTGAAAGGTGGCATTGCCATCATGATCAGGGAGAATAGCCCATTTGTTGTGAGACATTGCGAGAGTGGGGAGGGAGGGTAATAAGGGTGGAAGGTCTATGGGGCAGGGTGAAGGCAGCCTTCGTGTGCGTGTATGGACCGGCAGAGAATGATGGGCGTGTAAATACTACCTTTGTGAAGGAGGTATTAATTTACTATTCGCGGTCACTCCCTGAAGTGGCGGCCATAGGAGGGGATAGGAATTGTGTGATCCGGCATAAGGATGTTGAACCATGGGGAAGTGGACACTTTTCTGGGGTATTGGGGGATTTATTGACTGGGGCGAGATTAATGGACATGGCAGGGGGGATGAGGTTGAGTATACATTTGTACGTCGTGGGTACACGGCGCGACTTGATAGAGTGTATATGCCACGTACCGTCGCAGTTAAGAGCGTGCGTATCGTGGATGTGGTGTTTTCCGATTATAGAGGGGTTCTCGTGGACGTGGGTGGGAGGGATTATCCAGGAGTCGTAGTTACTGAAAATTGAAAGGGGATGAGAGCAGCCAATCCTTTGAAAGGGGATGAGAGCAGCCAATCCTTTGAAAGGGGATGAGAGCAGCCAATCCTTTGCGACTTTGTGGGAGGGTTTGTGGGCGGGGGCACCTGGGGATGATGACTTGATTCAGTGGTGGGATATGGTGGCTAAGACACGTATCCGGGATTATTATGTTCGGCGAGGGAGAGAAAATAATCAAATGTTGTGTGGGCTTCAGGGGTATTTTGAAGGACAGCTACATGATTGTTATGTGGGTGATGGTGCACGATACCCTGTAGAGGAAATTGAGGATTTAAAGGAACGTATAAAGGGCTTGCATAATGATCGTTTTGATGGTGCACATGTGTTGGGAGGTTTGGAGGAGGTTCTCTATGGGGATCGGCCTTCGGCTTGTGTGTTGAGGGAACAGAGGCAGCAGAGAGCAGCTACGGAAATGATGGGGTTAACAGTGCACGCAGGGAGAGAAGGCTATCAAGAGGGCCAAGTGTTGGTGACGACGGAAGGCATGGGTGGGTATATAGATGTGTAGTTTAAGACCTATATGTCAAGCGTGGGGATAAGTAATATAGCACTATGGGAAATCGGTAACAACATGCAGTGTGGGCTTAGTAGGCAAGACAGAGAAGCATTGGAATGGCCTATTTCGGAGTGCGAAATATAGCAGGCTCTGGCTGGGGCGAGCTTAGGTAAAGCACCTGGCATTGATGGTGCCAAAAGGGGATCGATCAACAGTCCTGGACTATAGAGACATTTCACTTACGTGCGGTGATTACAAGTTGTTTGCGAAGATACTGGGGAACAGACTGAAGAAGGTGGTGGAAAAAGTTATAGATAGGGGACAATATGGGATACCAGGCAGGACAATGATCGAAGGTCACGGGATGATTCAAGGTTTCATAGAAAGGCGACAGGTGTCGGGTGGGGGGGGAGGATTTTAGCATTGGATTGGGCTACTGCATATGATAGTGTAGAAAGGGGAGCTTTGTGGCAGTTCATGAGTTGGCAGGGTTTTGGGAATGAAATCATCTCTTGGGCACAGACTTTATACAAGGGGGCGACTATGCATGTGCAGGTCAATGGTCAGTTAGGTGTGCCAGTTCAGAGGGGTCAGGATTTGAGGCAAGGTTGCCCCCTTTCACAATTATTGTTTGTGTGTTTTCAGGATCCTTTTTATAGGGTGGTGCGGGCTAGAGTTTTGGGGGGTTTGGGTTACATAGATGATACATCGGTCTTGGTAGGGGGTGGTGTAGACTTGCAGCAGGTGGAAGAAATCATGGACATATTTGGAGAGGCGACAGGGATGAGAATTAATGCCACGAAGACTAAGTTCATGGCAGTGGGAAATTGGGACCAAATGAGTGGGGGCATGAGGGGTAGGTGGAGCGTGGTGGACCAGCTTAAGATATGTGGGATTGTGTATGTATGTGATCCATTGGTGGCACGTGAGGTGAACTCGGTGAGGGCCGTGGATAGTGTAAAATTTAGTATGTTGTATAATATTCAATGTATGAGGGGACAATATCATAATCGTGAGGTGTGTGTTGGTGTGTTGCGTATATATTAAAAGTCAGAAGAATGAGGTTTATTTGTATAATCAGGTTAGTGAAAGTATACTTTTTGAGGTGGTACTGTAATTTTGTTTTGCATCATTATTATAATTACTCACAGGGGTGGTCAGCTGGCCCATATATGGGGATACCTGAGGGTGCATTCTCTGTCAAGATGATGCTCAGACATCCAATTCCATCGTACGTGGTGATGGAAGATTTCAGGACTCAGGTTTTTGTAACATACGCTGGGCAGCGAAGCACTTGCCGTTTGTGTGGGTCGTATGATCACCTGGCTGCGCAATGTGAAAGAAGACGTGGTGATAAGGACCAGCAGCAACGACGAGATGTGGAGGAAAGGAGAGAGGATCAAGATCAACTGTTTTCGACTCTGTCTCAGCAGAGTTTGACATGGAGTGAGGAGGTTGAGAGGGCCGAAGAAAAGGAGATGGCAGGGGCTACGCGGGGGGACGACATCACTTCCCTGGACGTTCTGCAAGTGCTGGATGAGGTCATCACGGAAGCGAATGGTAGCGACGCGGAAACGACTATAGTGTCGACGTTTGAGAACATTTTGGGTAATGAGAGTCCTTGTCAGGATGTTGGTACAGACCTGGATCATGGGTCTGCAGTTGAGGAGGGCGTGGTGATGCCAGCCCGGCCTGAAGTGTGTCGTAAGGATGCCCAGTTGGTGAGAACTGTGGAGGTGGAGGTTCATCATGGCACTGTGCTGGATGACTTGATGCATGTCGAGGGTACGACGCGAAAGCGCGCAGCAGTGCTTTCTGATTCCGACGACGTGCTTACGCCCGCACAACGACCTGGGAAGAAAACATGGGCGGAAGCCATGCGGAGAGGTTCAAGTGGCGCCCAGGGGCAGGGGTTGGGTAAGGGTGGCCAGAAAGGGGGGGGAGGGAAAAGGGTGCAATGAAACGATCAGGTGATAAGTCGGTAGTGTCAAGAGGGAAACCCCCTTTGTCGGTTTTAAGTGCCTGACATTGAACATCAATGGCTTGAGGTCTCAGAGAAAGTGTGAGGGGTTTAAGGAATATTTGGTGCGTCATGATGTTGACGTTGTGTTCTTGCAGGAACACAATTATAGACCGGGTTATGAGTTGAAGGTGGATGGGTATAATGTGTATGTTGAGCATGCAGTCAGATTGAAAGGAGGTGTGGCCATTTTGGTGAAAGAAACTAGCCCGTTGGTTGTCAGGCACAGTGAGGGGGGAGAGGGGAGGGTGATTCGTGTGGATGGGTTATGGGGTCAGGTACAGATGACGTTGGTGTGTGTGTATGGCCCAGCAGAGGGAGATGTGAGGATAAAGAATAAATTCGTGAGGGACGTTCTGGTATATTATTTGTGTGGATTGCCGGGGGTTGCTGTGATAGGAGGTGACTGGAACTGTGTGATAAGGAGTAAGGATGTTGAACCGAGGGGGGCAGGGCATTGTTTGAGGATATTGGGAGAATTGTTATCCGGGGTAGGATTGACAGATGTTGAGGGAGGTGAGGTGGTGGAGCACACATTTATTAAGCGTGGGTATGCGGCTAGGCTCGATCGATTATACGTGCCCAGGACAGTCGTAATGCATAGTGTGAGGGTAATGGACGTAGTATTTTCTGATCACAGGGGTTGTTTTGGTGGATATAGGTTGGGAGGGGTTGCCAAGAAGGTGTAAGGGGTTTTGGAAGTTGAATGTAAAGTTGTTGCAGGAAGAAGAGTCTCGATAGTCATTTGTTAAATTGTGGGAGGAGTTGGTGGTGGAGGCGCCTGGGAATAGTGAACTGGTTAGTTGGTGGGACTCTGTGGCGAAATCTCGTATTAAGGAATTTTATATTCGTAGTGGGAGGGAATATAACAGGTTGAAGTATGGGTACCAATCTTATCTTGAGGGGCAGTTGAGAGCTTGCTACGAGCGTGGGAGTGCTAGTTATCCGGTGGACGATATTGAGGGATTAAAGGAGCGTATCTTTTTTTTTTTTTATATATTTTATTTTAAACATGACATTACAAAATATAATATGTAAAACTCATTTAAGTCTATAAATTAACACAATCCTCCCTACAGCTAATGTTACACACCACACTTACAACTCCGTGTGGGTACACCCCCCCCTCCCTGCTCCCTCATCCTATCACTTAACCCAAACCTGTTGGAGCTACTCAACAGAATTACATGATATGAACAACACTTTTATATACACATCCCTCGAAATGGTACTTAATGATCGACTACAGACCATGCAATGCATTGCACTGAACATATTATACAGACATATTACCCCCCCCCCCCCGTGGTTATCCAACCACCCCACTATTTACAACCTAACATACTATAAACAATGAATGTTGCCTAATCTAAAGTCACACAGCAATGACCCAACATTAATTTATGTAATTGTCCTAATGGTTCAGTTACATAACAATATGTATTACACAACAATGGTGATATAGAAAAGTCACAAGGACATACAAAATTACTACAAAACCATAAGAATAAACTTAGTCTCAAAATCCAACACATGTAAGCCTTTACACATTTAAACATGCAATTCCAGTGTTAAAACAATCACACAGCTTCAACTATGACATTCAAGCTCTATACAGCTTATATGGACATTACATAGTGTTATTGACAACAGTACAATACAACATAAAATATAACCATGACACAAGTAACACATAAAGACTGTGCCTAGCACGCACCTAACCACAAAAACCTATAACACCACTGTTGCCCAACTTTATTTACACTATCTGACGTGCATTAACCTCTTTACTCTCAAAACAAACTGAAAATTGCAGAACACCAGTGACGAACAATAATGCACAGACATTAATACAAACGTATCACATCATATCTCTGGACACCGTGCATGATCACAGCATCAACACTATGCAGTGCAAGGCACCTAGAAAACAAGTTGGAGCAAACACATGCAATTATTATAGCAAATCTCCAAATTACAATGTCATTACCGTAAATCAATATTACCACACACAATATGTATAATAAGTATAAAGTCCTGTCACACAAAAACTGGCCAGCTCCACAGGTGCTAGCACCCGTGGTCCACATATTATTCACTCATGCATCACTCATCCAACACTCTCGCAAAACTTTTGTTATCCATTACCAGGGAGGCAACCCTGTTTTCACCCCTGACTTCCCTACCCCAGCAACACTTTCAAATCATACCCTCCCCTCCCTCGTATATTACAAGTCTAATAAAACCTGTAACGTAAGTTGCCTATATCCCTCTGAAAAATCCTTCACCCACCTCCTCCCATAAATTTCCTTATTTCTACATACCGTTTTATAGAACGTTAACGCTAACACCCTCCTCTTCACCTCAGTAACCTGTTTGCCCCGCAATCCCCACACTATATAGATATAATCTGCCATAATGTATCCCACAGCTCTGATTACACTTTCCTCCCAACCCCCCACGTCGAGACTTAATGCTCTCAATACAGAAATTCCTTTACCTCCTATCCTATTTATCACCCTATTTAACCACCCCTTGACACTCCTCAGTCCATCACAAAAATATACTACATGAAAAGCCGACTCCTCCCCACCACATATCCCACACTCCCCCCCGTCAACGACTCGTCTATCCCGTAGAACCACACCCGACGGTAAAATGCCGTGCAGAAAACGATACATTACATCCCGAACACGAGGTTGCAACCTCATCCTACTCAACCTATTCCATATACTTCCCCATGCATACATGGGGAAAATTCCCTCTACAGGCGCTACAACCCTCCCGGCTAACAATCTACACAACCTACCTATTTTAACCTTTGCTGGCTCTCGATCCCACGCCAGAGCCCTCAACACAGTTTCACACTCATGCAACTCAACTCCTGTATACATCCGTTGCAATCTGTTATGGATCCTGGCCAACCCCCCCCCACCCACACTTTCCCTCATCACCTCCCTTTTAATGAAGACACATTTGACCCTCCGCTTTAAGTCCAGCAATCCCAGCCCCCCCTTACTTACAGGTAACATTACCACATCTCTCTTAATCCAATCACAGCTCGAACCCCACAAGAATTTAAAAACCTTCCTAAGTATGTTCGTTATTGCTGGCCCAGTTAATGGGAACACGGCTGCCACGTGCCATACTTTGCTATACAGTAAGATATTAACAACAATGGCACGCTGCACAAGGGTCAAATGATAAGGTCGCAATGCACCCAAGCGTCCCTGAATCCTTTCTACCATCCTAAGCGAGTTTTCCATGCGTGCCACAGGTAGATCGTCTGCATAAATAAGACCACAGATTGTTAACGAATTCACCTGCTTCCTCACAACTGCACTACCCCAATCAACCCTACCCGCCCAAGCTCCTAACCCCATGACCATGGATTTATCCGAATTTACCCTCATACCAGTTGCCCCTGCGAACATTTGTACTACCCCGTCTAATGTGTCCATTGACATCCCCTCCCTGATCAGAACAGTTGTATCATCCACATACCCAATTAAAACTGGCCAAACCCTCGCAACCTCACACCCTGGTCCCTCTACGTGACACATACGCTGCTCCATCAATCTATAAAAGGGGTCCTGTACGCATGCAAACAATAATTGTGACATAGGACACCCCTGCCTAAGTCCCCTACCCATTACAATCTTCCCACCCAATCGACCATTAATCTGTACCCTCGCCATTGCACCTCCATACAACGCCCCAACCCAGCCCACTATTTCTTCCCCAAACCCCTGACCCCTGAGGATGGCTTTCAATGCTTTCCGATCCACTCTATCGTATGCCCCTTGCCAATCGAGCGCCACCAAACCTCCCTCCCTCTCCCCCCCTTTTGCCTCCACGAAATCCCTAAGTAACCCATGCCCCTCCACCATAGACCTCCCTGGCAAACCAAACTGAGTTTTTGATACTACCCGCCCTACCACACACTTGACCCGATTTCCCAAAATCTTCGCAAACAATTTATAATCTGCGCATAACAACGAGATCGCCCGGTAATCCCGAAGCGTATGCTGCCCCTTACCCTTCGGTACCAATACAACGACAGCCGTTGCCTGCTTCTCACCCAGCTCACCTCTCTCCTTCATGCAATTTAATAACCTAACCAGAAAATGCCTCAATAGTTCCCAATGCTGCTGATAAAACTCTACCGGGAGTCCATCAATTCCCGGTGCTTTGCCCTTTCGCATTCCACTTAAAGCCCTCCATATTTCCCCCTCAGTTATTTCGCCACCCAGTGCTTCCCTATCACTGTTACGCAACTGACATACCACACTCCCACACACCTGTTCTAAAACCCCATCCTCTACCCCTTCTCGTTGCCAGTACTTCTCATACCACTTGTCAGCAAACGCCCCCATTCCTTCCGTAGCTTGTATGACCTGCCCCTCCCTGTACCCTCCTATCGATTCATGAACCTCCAACCATGGAATAGTCATTGCCTGCTGTCTTTGTTTCTGCCTACGCAATACGCACGATGAAGGTCTATCGCCCCATAACACCTCTTCCACCCCCGCCTGTACCCGCACCGCTTGGAACCTCTCATCCTGTACCTCACGCAGCCTCCCTTTAATTGCCATAATTTCATCCATTGGATAAGTGCCCGCCACCGCCCCCCTCGCATAACAACCCCGTAATCTATCCTCCAAATAGTTAGCAAGCCCATATTTTAAAGAATTGATACGTTTCCCTTCCTTTACGTAATATTGCTTAATCCGTTCTTTAGCCACACCATCCCACCACATCACCACATCCTCTACCCCTTTTATCTCTGCACGTAACCCCTCCCACAGCGTTGCAAATCCCTCTATCCCCTCCTCATCACCTAACACACTTGTATTTAATTTCCAATATCCCCTAGATATACCTGCTAGTGACTCCCACGCCACCTCTGCTACTACCGCCCGATGATCCGAATAAGCTACTTCTATTGTACGGAAAAATGTCAACCCAACCCCTTGAGATATATACAGCCTATCCAACCTAGCAGCGTAACCCCGTCTTACAAAAGTGTGCTCTACCTCCCACGCCCCTCCTCCAACCGCATCCCGCAACTGAATATCCCTCAAAAGATCTCGCAAGGCCGCCGACACGTGCCCCGCCCCTTTTGGTTCCACGTCAGCCCTCCTAATAACGCAGTTCCAGTCGCCACCAACGATGGCCACTGCAGGTAAACCACGTAAGAAGAAAACTAGTTCTTCACATACAAAATCCCTTTTTACCCTCACATCATTTTCCGCTGGTGCATACACACATACAAAAGATACCCGCTGTCCCATCCACCACCCATCCACGCGCAATACTCTTCCCCCTCCTCCCCCCTCACTTCTTAGCAACACAAACGGGCTTGCCTCCCTGATCAATATACCCACACCACCTTTCATACGTGCAGATGGCAGAGTCATGACCTGAAACCCCTCCACCTCGAGCACTCTTCCCTCCTTGAAATTGTGTTCTTGCAGGAACACTACATCCACCCTATATTTATACAGAAACATTCGAAACCATTCCTTCTTCACACTATTACACAGTCCATTTACGTTCACAGTCATACACCTAAGGCCTCTTTATAGTTTCCAACCCTTCCTCCTCTCTTCATTCATCCCAGGGCCTCCTGCCCCAGAGCCAGCACAAGGCTTCACACCATCAACCCCTCCCCCTTTTTTGCGATGCCTCTTATCGTGACTGCTTCGACATTGCTCTTCCTTCCTCCCAGACCTCTGCGCCGGCGTCAGGACGTCATCTGAGTCCGACGCCGCCGCTCTCTTCCTCGTGATGCCCTCTACATCCATGTTATCTTCTGAGGTTCCCTCACGATGAACCTCAACCTCCACCACTCCCCGTTCCACAGCACACGGCGACAACTCTCTCTTACTAGTTGGCCCGTCAACCCTGCTATGTTTTTTATCCTTACATTCCTCTACAGGCACCGCCGTGTCTCTCACCAGCTCAGGAACAACATCCTCTGCAGGCGGTGTCAATGTCCTTAAGACCTCCTGAAGCTCTTCCTCTATAGCCTGCACCTCCTCCTGCACTTGCACTTCTGTACTTGTCCTTTGTGTAGTAACAGATCCTTTTACATCACAGCTTACCTCACACATGCCATTCTCCTCTTTGGAATCCTCCACCTCTTCACTCCACAAGCGCCCAGGCCCTTGCTTGCGCACCGGGCTCTCAACAGCTATCACGCTGGTAACTGGTGCTTCACCAGTTTGCGCTGGCGCCCTCCTCAGCTTCACGCACTCTGCCGCCATATGGTCGTATGCCCCACATATTCTGCACGTACGTCTCTGTCCGGCATACGATACCATAACTTGCGTCCTGAAGTCCTCCAACACGACGTAAGACGGTATGGGATGTCTCAGAGTCATCTTCAGGGAAAAGGTACCCTCCGGACGTCCCATGTAAGCACCTGCCGTCCACTTGCCCTTTTGTGCCAGATGTACGGTTCCATATGTCTCAAAAACACTCCTTATGTCAGCCTCATCTGCCTCAAATGGGACATTACGTATCTTAACCCACGTAAAGTGGCGAGATACGTCGATCAAACGCACCTTCACAGCTGGAGTAGCGTCAAGACTCACGTCTTGGAACCTCATCACCAAAGACTCATACACGGACGTGGAATTCAGTTTGACGAAGATTCTATAAGCCCCATTCAGGGCTACACCATACACCTCATCGTCCTGGATTCCATAGGTCTCCCTAATGATTGTCGGGAGTAAGACTTGCACTGAAGAGGGTGAAATCGCCCCACGAAGCAGCTCAATACCAATGGTATTTACGCGCCTCCTCACACTCAGCGCCATGTTGATACAAGGTAGCTCTCCTGAACAGCAGAGGGGTGCAGCGCACAACCTCACTCGACCGTGGTCAGGCAGCGAATGAGAGCGTATCAGGGATTTACAAAATGAAAGATTTGATGGCGCGCAAGTTTTGGGTGGGCTGGAAAAGGTGTTATGGGGTGACAGGCCTTCGGCATGCGTGTTGAGGAGACAGCGTAAGAGAAGAGTGGCGACGGAGATGATGGGATTAACTGTTCATGAGGGGATGGAAGGGTATAGAGAGGGGCAGGTATTAGTGACGACAGAGGGCATGAGTGGTTATCTAGATGCATGGTTTAGGTTATATGCACAAAACGGAGGTATTCGAGATGAAGCTTTAAAGGAAATAGGAGGTTTCGTGCAATGTGAGATTGATGGTATAGATATGGTAACATTAGAAGGTCCGATCACGGAAAGTGAGATTTCGCACGCTTTGTCTGGTGCAAGTTTAGGTAAGGCGCCAGGTGTAGATGGGTTGCCTAATGATTTTTACGTTAGGAATTGGGAAGTATTGAGAGGATTTTTAGTTAGGTTATTCAATGTAATGAAGGATGACGGGGAAATGGGTGAGCAGCAAAGGACTGCTGTCATGGTATTAGTTCCGAAAGGTGGACAGACTACGGTAGAGGATTACCGAGCAATATCGCTTATGTGTGGCGATCATAAGTTATTTGCACGGATATTAGGGAATAGAATAAAAAAGGTGATAGGTAACGTAATTGACAGAGGACAATATAGGGTACTGGGTAGGACAATGTATGAAGGGCATGGAGTTCTTAGAAGTTTTATAGAACAGAGGGGGGAGTTGGGGGGTGGGGGGTGTTGGCATTGGATTGGCGAGCTGCTTACGAGAGGGATGCGTTATTGAGGTTCATGCGTTGGCAGGGATTCGGGAAGGAAATTATATCTTGGGCGAAAACATTGTATCAGGGAGCATCTATGAGAGTACAGGTTAATGGAAGGCTAGGTGTTAACATTCAGATGGGAAGGGGTTGCGACAGGGTTGCCCTCTATCGCAAATATTGTTTGCGTGTCTCCAGGATCCCTTTTATAGGGCAGTTAGGTGGAGTATCGCAAGTGGAGGGGTTAGTAATGAACGAGAGGGTCGGCTGGGTATTGTGGGTTATGTGGATGACACAACTTTATTGGTGAGGGATGAGAAGGATTTACACAAGGTAGGAAAGGTGGTAGATGTGTTTGGCGAGGCTACTGGGATGGAAATTAATGTGGCAAAGTCTAAGTATATGGACCTAGGCAATCACGTAAATAGAGGTGGGACTGTAGGGCATGGGTGGAGTGTGGTGGATCAGCTATTGATTTGTGGGATAGTGTACGCTAAGAATGATAGGGTCGCACAAGAGGTAAATTCGATGCGCACCGTGGATGGGGTATTGAAAAGATTGGGTGGTTTGAGGACGGTGCAGCTAACGTTGCATCAGAGGGTCATTGTGACGAACGTCCTGTTGTATAGTAAGATATGGCATGTGGTGGCAATATACCCACTGAGGCGGCGAGAGGTGCAATGGTTGCAACATGGGATTTTCCGATTTATATGGGGATCGGGTTGTGACTGGCTAAGTAGAGGGGTGGTGATGCTTCCCGTTAGCCAGGGGGGGCTGGGGCTTATACCTTTAGAAAAGCGTATGATGAATGTGTGTCTAAAACGCAGGTATTTGAGGGAGGTGGGGGCGAGGAGAGGGGGGCTAGAAAAACTGCGTATGGATATGCAACGATGGTGGGGGGGTAAGGATTTAATGATTGGTGAGGCCATGTTGAGGGTTTTAATGACGGTGAGGGATCTGAAGCGCCTCAAATTGAGGATTCTTGAGAGGGTGGGGGGTGGGTCTGTGGTGGCGGCAGTAGAGGGGGCATACCCCATGTATGCGTGGGGGAATATCTGGAAATGTTTACGGCAATTGCGTATTAAACCAGGTGTAAGGGAGGTAATGTTTAGGTTTCTACATGGAATCTTGCCGTCTGGTGTTGTGTTATTTAATAGGAGACTAAGGGAGGGTGGGGAGTACAAAGCGTGTGGATGTTCCGAGACTATTTTTCATGCCGTGTATTTTTGTAATTGTTTAGAAGCTGTGAGGGTATGGTTAGGTAGGGTAGTTAGGTTAGTGGGTGGGGAAGGGTTACAGGTGTTAAGGGTGTTAAGTTTAGATATAGGTGGGATGAGTCAGATGGTGGTGAATGCGGTTGCGTATGTGGTCACTGATTTTATTTATACGTCTTGGGCTATGAGGGAGGTGGGTGTAGATGAAAGAATAAAGGTGTTAGCGGCCACCATTTATAGAACTAAGTGTCGCAATAGGGATCTTTATGGGGGAAGGTGGGAGACAGTGTTTACTGAGGGATACCGGAGTTTTAAGTTAAAGGATTTACGGGATTTAAGTGTAAAGGGGTAGCCACGGGCTAGTTTCTTGAGCGGAGATGTGTGGATGGCTTTTAATTAAAGTGTGTGACTGGATTTGCACTGATACATTTATGCTTATCCTGAGTAGTGAGTGTGGTGTGGGTGGTGTTTTTACACATGTGTTCCCTTTATGTTGTGAAGATTTTGGATAGTACATGTACGTAATGTATTGGAGCACTACATCATTGTGTGTATACAAGGTGAATGAAAGGGTAGAATCTTAAAGTTTTTGTGTGTGTGAGAATGACTGTTCGTTATTGTGAGAGTGCCTTCAAAGATGTTATAGAAAGCACATACTACATGGTGTTACTAAGGTCTGCCATATGACTGTATCGAATATGCTGTGATACAAAGTCCGGGGTTTCCCTTCTTGTAGGATGCATTCTGTAAGACACAATTTCTGTATATCTGAAGGTTCGAAGTTTAAATAGCTGTAATGAGTCACGTGGTACAGTTTTACATTATGCGAGATTGTATTTTGGCACATAAGGCCTAACATATAATGTTTCAGCGGCCTGGTTAAGATTATATAGTACATGTCGTGTGACACTGTATGTGTAGGGTAGTGTTATATATTTTAAGTACACGCTGTTGGTTTCCCTTTGCTATTTTAATGTTTAAAGTCACATGTAAGAGTATATGTAAGGTAATATAAAAATGTATATTGATTTTGTGTAAATACACAATTTTAGATGAATTTGTTGGATCAGGTGTGCATATGAGTTCAAGTAGCGGTGTATGTCATGTATTAATACTGCTATAGGGTATATAGTGTATGAAGAAGTCTTGGGTGGATTGCACCCGTGTTGAGATATAGAGTATATTATCCTTGTATGCTAGGCAAAGTTTTCATAATTGTTACTTAGAGCAAGTAGTATCCTGCGCTCTTATAGTATGTTATTGTTTTGTAGGTATTTGATGAGGGGGGGAGGTACCTTTTACTTCCAGAGCACATATGTACGACTTTATAAATGTACCTTTGGTGGGGGGTGGATGTATAGATTTTAATGGTATGTGGTGAGGTTTTTACCTTTAAGAATTGTTTTGTATATAAAACTTTGCATAAGATGTTTAAGTCTGCTGAAGTAGATTCTCTGGATATGTTGTTGGTACACCTGTGTGAAGTTTCTTTTTCTTTTTTGATGGTGTATACGTATGTTATACTTTAATTTTGTTGTTACATGTTGATTGGTTTAGTGACATGTTTGCTTACACGTATAATGTATACTGTATTTTAAATAAAATATAAAAAAAAAATTACTCACAGGTGTGGGTGAGTATCGGTTGTGTAAGTTATAGACAGCGTTGTACTGTCATGATGTCTCATTGTAGTAACCCAGTAGATTGTGTATTGGAACCATTACTTATAGTTCGTGTTTGGTTTCTTTGTTTTACATGTACCTGTTTATGTACAATTCTGTATGAAGGATTAATAACATATAAATAAAAAAGTGAAAAATTAATGCATATTGTAGGTTTGGCGCTTCTCTTTGTTTATAATAATAATAATAATGCATATTGTAAGTATTTTGGTTGATGTAATGTACAATCTTGTGTAATCTTGTATTTAACATAGATGTAAAGGGATATAATGCATAGGGGATGAGGGACAGTTTGTGTCAGCACAAAGTTAAACGTCCTGTGTGTATTTTGACAAAGAAATTTATAATTTTGTGGAAGAACTGAGTGTTCTTGTGAGGGAAAAGTTCAATAGATAGGAATAGAGAGGGAGTATATAGTAACAATAGTTTCATTGCCGGCTACTTGTTAAGGTAGGGTAAGTCAAGCTCCCGCCTTTTCTCTCCCACCCCTAAAGTGATAGTTTGATTGCCGGCTGATTGCCGGCTGCATGTTAACGTAGGATCAGTCTAGCTCCCGCTATCCCTTCCCCTCCCTCTTCCCCCCCCCTCGAAAGGTGACGTGTGGGGCTCTGGTCAAACAGTAAATCACTCGACTCACAGCTCCCAACACTACTATAAGTACATGCCTGCCTTGTATTTTAGTGGATTTATTGGTTGAAAGCTTCACTTTGGACCAATAATAAACTTAGTCTTTTCAGCCTTGCTCTAAGTTGACTGTTGTAATAATCACCACGTCTTTTAGGTATTGTACTTATCATGGAGAGTGATTATTTAGGCAGTGGGTAACCTGTCTATCTTTTCAGCTTGGATAACAGAGAGGGTCACCTGTCAATCAACGAGGAGAACGGATGGAGATGGACTAACGTCCAGAGACTTCCCCATTTTGGATCTAATTACCTGTGCACCTGTATGAAATTGCAGGACGTATCCCCTCATCATTGCAGCGGTAAAGAACCTGCTTTCCTGTCATCGGGATAAAATACTTACGGCGATACTCCGTGAAGAACTAGCCGGTGGTGGTCACCAACACCTGCGACCGCCCCCCCCCCACATCAGCAACGGCTACGATTTCAACAACAGTGTCACCAACACCAGACACCCCTATATATATATTAGCGTTGAGTTCAGATGTTATTTTATTCATTTCATTTTTCTTTCAAATAGGATATACCTTTCATATTTTATTGTTTTATGTTTGCTTTAATAAATAATGAAGTGTTTATCTTTGTGAATTATTTCTTTTTCTATTCATTTAATTTTCCTGAGGAGGAGCCAGCCTGAGTAATACTGACTGAAGATGTTACAGGGCTGAGTTAGCCTTCACAGTTCTTTTATTTATTTAATGTATTGTATTGTTTTAAGTAAAATATATATAAAAAAAACCTCCTCTCCCCCAACTAAAACCGTCATATCAACATACCCAACTATACCAGGAGCAACCCGCTGCCGTACCCCTCCCCCTTCATCTACCCCAACATTAATCATCCTATATAAAGGATCTTGTAGACATGCGAATAGGATCTGAGACATGGGGCATCCCTGTCTCAGTCCCCTACCCATATTAACTACTTTTCCCATACGTCCATTAATTTGCACCTGTAGTACTGCGCCTTTGTATAATGTTTCCGCCAATCGGACAATTTCCTCGACTAAACCCATATGCCTCATTATCATCAATAACGTCTCTCGCTCTACACAGTCATAAGCAGCCTTCCAATCCAAAGCAAGTACACCCCCTCCACTAGTTCTACAATCATCTATGAAATCCTTAATTCTCCCATGTCCACTAGTCATTGACCGCCCGGCACATCCATTTGTCCCTTATCTATACCTGTCCCAATAACACTACGTAACCTATTACTTAAAACCCTTGCAAACAATTTGTAATCACCGCACATTAAAGATAAACCTCTATAATCCAGGATACTATTCTGCACTTCCCCCTTCGGAATCATGACAACGACCCCTGTTCGTTGTGTCATACCCATGCATCCCTTTACCTTCATTTCATTTAACAAACACACCAAGCATTCCTTCAAGACCTCCCAGTTACTTAAATAAAAATCATTTGGAATACCATCAATCCCTGGCGTCTTCCTGACTCTCATCCCCTGTAATGCCTTCAAAACCTCATCTTCACTATGGGCCCCTCTATCTCCATCCTGTCTTCTTGTTCCAGGATACGTGATATCCCTTCCTCCATAATATGCAAGTCCCCCCTCTTCCTATTGCCTCCTCTCGAACCATTCATCCGCAGAATCACTCATGCCTTCAGTCGTTACTAACCGCTGTCCCACCCTGTACTCACCCACGTCCTGATGTACCTCTAATTTTAACATATTCATTATATTTTGCCGGATCTTTAATCGCCGCAGGACGCAAGCTGATGGCTTATCACTCCATAAAACATCCTCCAACCTGCCCCTTAATCTTTCACCATCAAACCTTGCATTCTGTGTCTTCAGCAGTTGCGGCTTTATACCCTCGATCTCTGAAACCGGATATACTTCACGGCAACCTTCATAACACTGTTTTAACTGCCCCTCCAAATACCTCTGTAATCCATATTTCCATTGTCCAACCTCCCTTCCTTTCCTCATATAAAAACTACGGATCCCCGGTCTAGCACATTGCTCTCACCACAGTAACATATCCCCTCCCAGCTTTCCTTTATTCCAATCATTTTTCCACCATTCTGCAAAACTAAGTCCACCCTCTATATTCTCTAACAAGCTCACATTTAGTATCCAATAACTCATAAAACGTTTCGGCAACTCACCCCATCCCACGTCCACAACCACCCCTCCATATTATTAACTTGTATCCCAGGAGATGCATAAATGCGGTCCAAGCGTGCCGCATAACCGTTCTTTACATAAGTATGCTCCACAACCCACCCTTCCCCACTAACTACATCCACTAATCCGTCTCCCCCTAATACATCCCGTAGGACTCCCAACACACACCCAGCGCCCCACGGCTCCACATCCTTCCTACGTATCACACTATTCCAATCCCCTCCAAATAATATATAAACTGGTAACCCATTCATATGATAAATTAGTGTGTCCCGAACAAACTCCACGCCTAGTGCAGTCCGCTGGCATGTACACACTCACAAAACACACTCGTACCTCACCCCATGTCCCATCCACCCTCACTACTCTCCCATCTCCCCCTTCTTCCCAGTGCAACAATTGAAAAGGACTGGCCTCAGCTATTAATACCGCAGCACCTCCCTTAAGCTTCCCAGTAAATCCAGCATAAACCTTGTACTCATCTATCAACAAATCCCTTCCATACTTAAAATTATGCTCTTGTAAAAATATGACCTGTATTCCATGTCTCTTTAAAAAGTCACTAAAGATCCTGCGCTTTACATCGGCCCTTAGGCCATTTACATTTAACGTCAGGCACTTAAAAATGATATCGGGGGCTTACCAATAGATCGATGTCCATATGGGTCCTTACGTTTTTGCACAGTATGCTTTTCACAATGCCCTTTCCTTGCCTCATCTTTCCCCTGCCCCTTACCCCCCCCCCTGATACTTTTTTGGGACATCCACTGAGTGTTTCTTACCAGATGTTTGCGCAGGTGCCAAGTCAAAACATCATCACTGTCAGAAGCATCTGCCTCTCTCTTTCGTGATACCTCAACTATGTGCATGCCCTCATCTGCACTTTCAACTTGATGCACTTCAACCAGAGTCTCACAAATCCTCTGTGGTTGCCCATCCCCACCACCCACATTGAACTCCTCATGAATTCCACCCTTATCTGCAGATGTCCCATCCGACATCATACGTAGTGTTCTGTCCCTATTCTGATCCTCCAAGAATCCCTGTATAACAGTCTATTGCAGCTGAAACTTCACTACCCAATTCACCTTGTCTCACCTCATCCTCTATACGCATGGTCTCAATCACCTGAGAGACCTCCGGTAATGTTACACATTCCACCGGGTTGTCCTCCACGATTTCACTCCATGCCCCGAGGATGCTCCCGTGTTGACTGGGTCGTCACCTCTCTCTCCTTCTCCACTCCTTTCCCTTCTCCATGTGTCTCAGGTGACGATCGTCGAGGACACATCGCAGCCATATGATCATACGCTCCACACAGTCTGCATGTTCTTCTCTGCCCTGTATATGTGACATATACCTGAGTTCTAAAGTCACTCAATGTCACATATGATGGTATAGTTTTGCGCAAGGACATCCCTCACGCAGTCCAGCATACATTCCCTCAGACCACCTACCCACTGTTGCTTGATGTATGACACCAAACTCTTCGAAAGTTGCTTTTATGTCTTCCTCATCGGCCTCAAATGGGATGTTCCGTATCTTTACCCAAGTATAATACTTGGATACGTCCCTCATACATACTTCTAAACCAGGGATAACCAGCATACATACATCCTAGTACTTTTCCACCATCTTGTCATATACAGCAGCCGTCACGAATTTCATAAAGATTCTTGTAACTCCATTCAAAGCAATTCCATATAAATCGTTGTTGATGCAGTAGGTATCTATTAAGATGGCAGGCAGCATAACTGACGCATTGATGTTATAAACTGCGCCTTTCAACACCTCAATACAGTGTTTATCCTCCTCCTGGTAGTCTGCGCCATCTTGCAAAATTCGCTCAGGGCTACCAACTGTAGCGAGTGCAGCAGCCAACGTCCGTCCTCCACCAATGGTGTTTGACGAATGCAGGAGCAAAGGCGAAGCACAACCTCTCGGCCAGAGAGCGAAGAGGTCAATGGCTAAAAACAATTAAGCTTAGTACCGTTCTTATAATAATATGTAAGATATGTCGGAACATTTTTTTTAAATGTAATAGATACATATTATGCTTGGCAATTTATCTAATTAATATAGTATATAAAAAACAACTGAGAAAAAATAAAAATATATAACTTATACAATTACATACATCAATATAAACGTTATTAATTATGTATTTGAAATAAACGGTACCATATTTCCTCCTACAGGTAATAACAATTAGCAACATATATCAAAGGCACAATAAACTTATGTTTTTATGTGAGCACAAGACTGGATGTTGAAGAGGCGAGTCCAGTTCTAAGTTTTCTATTATTCGTCTCTTCGTAAAAGATCGGTTTCTTCTCTATTTTGTAATACACATATTTCATATTTACTATAATTTTACACTGTTTTTAGGTTCGTCTTGCACCTAACTATTCTCAGAAATAAAACAATATTTAGAAGCTAGAAATACACCAAAGGAAGTTTGTCTTTAACAACTTCCTTCCATCACTGCCGCTTTTGGAAAAAAGTTCTTGCACACTTGCACCAAACTCTCACATGGTTCACATATAGGTATCTCTCGGGAAGACGCCCGACACCTCTTTTGAAACTTCTCGTGTTTCATTTACAGTTGAACAACTTCTGGCTGATTGTTCTGTTTATCAAAGACCCCTAGAACTCATTTCCTTCCTCTTGCTCGACACATGATGGATCTGTTCTTGACGTCACA